>NW_016157910.1:33275-97683 GCF_001687245.7 Rhagoletis zephyria
AAAAAAAAAAAATAAAATGTTTTCATAAAATGCATTACATTTTGTGACTTCGGTGAAAATATTACGGAAAAATATGAATATACATATATGAATATATACATATATCGATAAAATTAGTTTAAAAAAATATTTTTTCGGTAAAGTCAGTTCAGAGATGAAGAGTTTAAGTTTATAAAGACTGCAAAAAATAGTTTAAAATTTTATAAACGTAATCAAAATAATACAATTTTTCGAGGTACATATTTTAAATTCGGTTCAGCTCACGTAAGTCTTCATTTTTTTCCGAAATATTTTGGCGGCTGTCTTATAAATCCGATGGAAAATGAGTGTCGACTTTTTTTTTCTATGAAGAGTAATGCACCCTAATGTATATGCATGTGCAAGTGTTTGCATTAAGTCTTGTGCTGTTTGCTGCTGTTGCAATATTTTTATTAGGTTGACTGTGGTAGCCACATTTGCTGCTGCTGCTGCTGCAGCCGGTTTATTGTCTAGCATGCGGCCTTATCGATGCAACACAAGTTGTTGTTGCTTCAAATCTTTCCGCATTCTTTTGGTTGCGAGTTCACAAGTATTTAGTAGATGTTTTTTTATGGCCAACTGCAAAACGATTTCGCTTATTTCCCAAACAATTCTTCGGCATTTTGCGCTGTTCATTAGTGGCTTTATGGCTTTACGCAGAAATGGTGGAAAAATTACAGCCTTTTTTAAATGGCAATAAAATTGTTTGTAATTATTGGGAGCTTACATATCTTTTGTGCTTTTGCGTTTAGTGGAAATGCATTTTGTGTATTTAGTGGGAAGCGTTTTCTGGTAAAAAAAAAAAAATTTATATCGTTTTTAAAATAAATTTAAGAACTTCAATCAATACAGTTTTGATTAGAATTTCGAATAACAAATATTTTTAAAGAATTTTTCGTGCTCTAAAGCCACCCAGCTAAAGTTAGACGCTCTTCTGGGGCAGCAATTTAAGGTTAGGTTAGGCAGGGACCGCCGCTAGGAAAACTTACTTAAGATTCAGAACTAATTTTTATATCTTATGGGTGCTCAACTGAAACGTACATAAGTTCGGCATATCTAATTTCATGAGGCCATCCAAGTCAGCATAGAAATAAGCAGCAATTACACAATGCCTGTTGGACTTGTCAAAAGCTTTCGATAACGTTTGACACTACAGACGAATTTAGCAGGGCAACTGTCTTTCAACTCACCACAGTCCTTCAAACTAGGTTACCTACTGTCTTTCAATTTTCCTACGAAAGACTTGCAACTATCTTAGCCAGAATTGCCCTTTAAGACTTCCATGCTCTTCCACAGGGACTCAAAATGTTCGAGTGGTCTGAGTGGTCGAAAACTTCAGTAAACATTCTTGATAAAATATCAAAAGTCGGTCGAACTTAACAGGTGGTATCCTAAAACGAACTCGCAATGAATCCACGGAAATTTCACTTCTAAAGTGTTGCTTACAGAGCCACCAGTAGTAGTTTTCGTTATCTCATATGCGTACGATATCGACATCCGGCAATGGCAGTGAAGAGCTGTGCTTGAAAGTAAAGGGCTTTCTGTCCGATCAAGCTAGCTTCTTGCCCGCGAGGAGTCTGACGCCCTACCTCACGAAATTTCCAGTTACCATATTTACCCCATGAATGTAATAGGAAATAGGAATAGAAAAATCAATCATTCAGCCCTACGGATTGTGCCACAAAACTACATTGCTTATAATATCAGAAATTACTTCAAAATAATGCAACGCCAGAACCAAAGCAACTTCGTTTTTAATTTTGATGATAAGTGTCCTGGTCGATGGGTACAGGATTATGGCAGCCCTCCTTTACAAGGACACCTTTCTGTGTCCATCCTAGGCGCGTCTTTCCGCTACCGGTTCATGTCGGCGGTTGTTGAGGCCTATTAATAGCCTGGGTATGGCATCTTCGTAAGAGGACAACCGTAAGCCTCTAAAACAACGCGGTGCCTCCTGCAAACGCCAGAAAATATTTTGCAAAGCGAAGCCCAGATGCTGACCAAGCACTTCCTGGCTAGGGCTTGAGATGGAAAGCTGTACCACACATCTGGAGTACATTTGACATATGAAGCAGAACGCAGAGCCATGCATAGTTACGAAGCTCAGGTTCTCTCTACTCGACCTAGATGGGGTAAAAAATGTAACTTTAACACAAGGGAACCCATCTAGCCACCGAAATACCGCCGGAGCGGTTCAAAGTAGAATGTACCAGCTGCCAACCAGAATTTTTTCAGTTGAATATATTCCATATATGTATGTACATATATGTATGTCTAAATTTGGGATGCCTGCAAAACTGAAGCGGTTATAGTGTTCAACGTTCAGCTAAACGCTTTTAGTTCCGTCCAAATTGCAGACCATTATTAATTCTAACAATATCTGAGAGTTTCCATAAATGAGAGGACTAACTCGAAGAATATCTTCTTAATTTATTTTGGATGGAATTTGCGTCTTCCATTCTCTTCTTAACTTGCATGCATTGGTTCAAGCTCCGTTCGCATCATACTTGACTTTAGACAATTTCACAATTACTCAACATCAATTGCTACTGTTGTAGACAAAAGTTGTAAGTATGTGTGTGTTTGACTCTTTTAGTGCAACTGTTATTTATTTTCATCTTCTAAAGTTGTCTTTTTTCATTTTTTAATTTTTCATTTTTCATTCAACCAGAAAGACAAATTGACGGCTAGTCAGTTAAACAGTCACGCCATATGAAAGTTAAAAGCTGCAAGCGCTGTTGGAGCGTAATTGGCTTGCATTCGCTTATTTATTGCATATACATACACATATATATACTTATGTATGAGTTCGTGCATATTTGTACGAAATTTATAAATGTATGAAAACGTAAAGTCCATTGAAGTCAGGTAGCGTATGAGGCGCTGAAGAAGATAGAGGAATTCGGTACTCCCTTTCGGAGTTATCGTCGTTCAGGCACTTAATCGAGCTTGAAGACGGAAACGACAGCGACAATTGTAAAAGACAGTTGGAAGAGGTGAAAAAATGTGGCATGTTGCCGGCGGGCAGGCAGACTGGCAATCAAAGAGAGGAAGTATGGGCATACGTACATACTAAATATCTACATATGAATGTACACTCAAAGAGAAAGGAAAGATCGTTTCCCTGCAGGGAAAATTTACTTTTGCATTCTTGAATTTATCGATAAATATGTGGATAGATATATTGATGAATTATTTTTAATAGTATCGACAATGACATCGATACGCATGTCGTTAATAATATTTACGATAAGGAAAGCGGATATGTAAGACCTTTGTTTTATATATTGACAAATTCATCGATAAATTTGTAGATGAAATTATCGAGATTGCATGTTTAATAATGTCGAAAAATTATCTATATATTTGTAACCAATGTTGGCGATTAATTTTATTGAAATCGATTAAGCGAGCATGCCAGTTTTGTTTATCGAAACGAGCAATAAACGATATCGATTACGATGCCGACAATATAATTGATGTTAAAAACGATAATGATATTGATTAATAGATGAACCGAAATGTCGCAGACGATAACAAAAGCATATATAAATGATATTTATTTTATACTAGCCAATACCCGGCGTGCTTCACTACGCCTTAAAAGTATTTTTGTGTTGTTTGAAATATTTAATTTATATAAAGAATTTAATTAAACACAAGTTTTTAAACAGGTGGGGATCCTTCTCAAAATTATTTTACGGTAGTAAACTTTCCTAAACCTCTTCAGTTTGATACCAACATTGCAATATTTTGCTTATTTTATTAACTAAATTAAATTAAAACAAGTGGTCATATTGCATTATTTACTTTAGGGGTATTCTCTGAGTCTTGCAAAGCCCTTGCACGGTGCACAGATTGCACGGATTGCGCGGAAAAACCGGTTTTCGTATGGGACAGCTTTGCAGACCGTGCAATCCGTGCACCTTGCAAGGGTTTTGCAAGACTCAGAGAATACCCCTTTTATCTTATCAATTTACTTAAACTGCAATTTTCAAACAGGTGGCAACTCTCTCACTTTTTATCTCTATATTTTAGACCTCTAGCAATACATCGGTGAAAACTGCATTCAATTTCATGCATTAGTTTTCGATTGGTGTGCGTAAAAACAAACAGACAGACGGAAAGACAAAAATTCTAAAAAAAGACATCCCATGGGCACCGAACGCTATCTATAACGATGTCGACAATAACATTGATGACATTGATTACGATATGGGCCAAAATATCACTAACGATAGGAAAAGCATATATAAAGGATATTTATTTTATTTGCTGATAAATTGTTCAATAAATCTGTAGATGAAATTATTAATAATGTCGGAAAAATAGCGATAAACGGTATTACCAATTAACTCTAAACGCAATCGATTAAGCGAGTATGATCGATTTTTTTCGTCGAAGCGGGCATTTAATCCGAGTTTCAAAAAAAGGGAAGCTTTGTATTTAGATGAAATTTAGTTAGAATGCAAAAATTAACCTGCGGGTATGAATTTCGCAGTAGCTTTGCACTCCGATTGTGCAATTTCTCGATACCACTAAGTAAATGGAAGAATGACAGGCAGTCTTAATTACCGCATAACTCTGTTTTAAGGCCCGAAACGGAACCTATATATGTATGTACATATGCAGCGCGACCACAAAACCTTCGCGTGCCTTTCGGAATTCAAGTGTGATAGATTCATATGTTCTTTATCAATGCTATATATGAATGTATTAACATTGGGGTGGTAAAAAAGTAAAATCGGGATTTTAATGCTCTCAGCGCCTAGGCTTGCTCTATATCGAAAAAGTATACCCTTATTTTTTATTTTGAAATCAAAAAATATTTAGAGGTCGCTCAAAGCGCTCAAAATTTTCCATGTACATATTTTATATGGGGGAAACCCTCATTTAGTAGAAATGTCATAGAATTCTTGAAAATCATTATTTTTCGTTCGGAAAACTCTGGTTCTCTCTTCAGGAGACTTTCAATAGTAATACCCAATTGTTTATTTAAAAATTTTTCAATACGAACAATTTTTTATTGGCCCCCCATTACATTTTCGGGGGTTTTTTCGGACCTATAAAATATAGTTACTATAAAGAAATGGTTAAATAAACAATTTGGTATTATTATTGGGCATCTCCTGAAGAGAAACGGAGTTTTCCGATCGAAATATATTGGGTTTAAAAAATTCCTTACCGTTTCTTCGAAAACTTTGAGCGCTTTGAGCGGCCTCTCAATATTCTTTGATTTCTAAATAAAACATAGGGGTTACTTTTCATATGCATTTTTGGACCCCTCTAATTTGTATACATACACATTCGTTTGTTAGTAGCTCAGTTCTGAGGATTACAGCCATGCGACGTGTGAGAAATGAGCCCGCATTGTGCCAAGTGGCTGTCACTGTTGCCAGTTCGCCAGCCAAAACAAACTGCATCCATGGACTGGGCTGGCTGCTTGCTTGCCACAGTTGCCGAAGGCAATGACAATTAGAGCTGTCAAACTATCGATAGTCAAGTCCATCGATGTTTTACGATAGTCTTAAGGGTGACTATCGATACTATCGATAGTATCGACCCATTTCATATGTTTTTCTAAATCCATTTATTTTTCGTTATCTTGTTTTTATAAATTTGTTTATTTTAGCGGCTCACGGTTGCATTTTAGTATTGAGAAATATTGCTAGAAATTCATTCGCCGTGTAAACAGTCAAGGAGCGAAAGACACTTTACATACATACATGCAAGGTGCCACTGCTCATGCAACTGCTTTCTGAAATTTCTCAATCTGACAGTCTTTTGAAATATACTGCATCGCCCGGTCTGACACGCTCTTAAGACGGCAATGTAACCTCTGCTATTCCCCCGCTTAAAATAAAAAATTGCGCTTTTAGAAATAATACGTTCATTCCTTATCTTTTTTGACTAAAATCTGAAAAGTGTCAAAATGTCAGAGCGTAAGCAAAATGCACTCACTAAAAGAGAATAACAGGAAAAAGTTAATGAACGCAAAATCCAAATTTTTAGTCCAAAGAATGGCAACAACAAAACTAACGTCAAACAAGAATAGAAATGTATGTACAAAACACATTCACTCAAGCACAAGCACAATATTGGCACTTGCTATATCAATTATTTTTTTGCTTCCTTCCAATTTCAATTAATTTTTTTACTTTTTACATTATTCTCACTTTTCGCGTATTATTTAATTTCCGTTAATTTAAATTCAGTTGAGTTTGACACTTTTCAAGATTTTGCCAGCAAAAATTCTTCTGACTAAATCTGACTACTTCGGACTGAAGAGAGTCATTCTCACTGAGTGTTGCTCTCTCATTTTTGCTGTTATTTTAGAGTTAAGGAACGCTTTTTGGACTAAATCTGACTACTTCGGACTTTTTCTGGCTATTTCTGGGAGATAAGGAACGCAACTAATGCCATGAACCAACTAAACTGATCACCCAGCGCGGCAACCGCGTATTTAAAATTGCATTTGAGAAAAAAATAATAGTTGATAACGTCATTTTTAATCGGTTGTTTCTCTCACACACATGGTTTCATTCCGTGGCGAAAAAATGACGTCACTGTGAAAAACATACTTTTCTCTCGCACAACGTCCTGGGTGATCTTTATTTTATTCGTTCGTTCATGAAATAATGCTGCCAATTTTTGTTCTCTTTGAACCAATACGTGCAAATGTCAAAAGCGCTAGGAAAGAGAATACGCTATCAATGAAACGATAGTGGCGATAGTACTAAAACTATCGATAGTTATTTCAAGTGACCAGACTATCGATACTATCGATAGTATCGTCGATAGTTTGACAGCTCTAATGACAATGACACTGACATGGACGGTTGTGTGGCATGCTGGGAATGTGGCTGGTTTAAGGATTATGAAAACACGTACCTATACTATTCCTCTGGTGCATTTCTAATTTTTTATTGTTGCGAATATGCAGCATACGAAAAAAATGCTATGACACGAAGTTATGTATATTCAAGGACTGTCTACCTTGAAATTCACTGCACATATGTATGTACATAAATACGTGGTACGTAGTACATCATTTCCTTTTCGCTCAAGCGATAAATGCTATTTCCAGAAGCTTTTAGTTAGGCAAAGGCTTTGTGCTTGAAAACTTCCATCAAGGTAAGTAAGTATATTCATATGTACACTACTACTTAGTTACTTCTCCAACTTCACTTTATTTAGCATACATATTCGAATTCTCTTCAAATGTGTTCTTTTCCGCGCAATTCAACCTCATTCACACATAAATTGGTATGCGACGTACAATTGTCTTGGCATGCCCTAATTGCCAACCTACATGGCAACACTTTGCAATGCATTGTGTACCTACATCTGATGCGCGCAAAACTCCGGCACACCTGTCAACGATGAGAGACAATGTCTAGCTGCACAATCGCTATTCCCGTTGGCGTTGGTAGCGCTTTCTTTTTGCATAAATCCATACATACTTATCTACCTGCATGCTACCTTTTGTTTCTTTGCATACAATTTTTTTTTGCAGGCAATTTCTTCTTTTTGTTTATTTTTGTAAAACTAAGAGGATGAAAGTCATCCCGGAAGACCATAAAGTAGCTGGAACAATTGCGCTTAATTTGTATCTGGGAGAAAAGATCGGATGTGTGAAAACGAGAAAGATTTGTATGTGCTTACCTGAAAAGAGAAGAAAAACATATAAGGTCGCTAATTAATAAATGTTTATGGTTTCTTTCAATCTTAAAGTTAAGAAAATTGCGTATGAAAGCAGTGCAGCGTTAATATTTAAGCCACACTCCTTCGTTACTAATTAAGCATGTATTTATTTAATTCATTTTATTACGTGTGTCAAGTTAGCACTACATACTAGATTTTGTTCGAAAAAGGGTCAACTCAATTTTTTCCAGAAAAACGAAAGCTACAAATTTTTTCTTTCCACAACAAATTTTAAAGTTAAAAGCTACAATTAATGGCATAGTAACATATTGGATATCTCAATTCTATCGACTAGATGTATGGTGTCAAGTTAGCACTACATACCATTTTTTCTTAAAAAACGAGAGCTACAAATTTTTTCTTTCCACAACAAATTTACAACAAAAACACTACAATTAATGCCGTAGTTAACTTTTCCAATTTCGAAAAGTGTAGTGCTAACTTGACACACGTCATTTTATTTAATATTTTTGAAAAATATTACATTAAATTAAGAAATCGCACTCACACACAATTTAATCATGTGTGACAACACAAGACGCACGCACCCAACAAACTGGAGACGAAATATTAGCGCTATATTTATGTCGCTAGCTTAGAGTGAAAAGTTACAGGAGAGAAAAAAAATTTCTTATATCCATCTTCTTCAGTATTTCACAAAATTTTAAATACAACATTTTGCCTATTTAAAACTCTATACGAATCAGAGGAATTCGATCTTTATTAAAAGATTTCGTACTAGTTTGGCCTTATCGGATTTTTGGTGCTTCTTTTGGACTTAGCAATTTTTCCTTTCATTGAATATAAACGAGAGCAAATAAAACTAGTATCTTTATCCCTTTCGAAAGAATGCCTTTTAAATTTATCTAGCCCCCTGTATGAAAATATCGAGTTTTCATAAAAACTGGACTTGGCAACTTTTCACTCTAAGCTAGTGATATGTATTTGTGGCGTTCCATACCAAAATGGACGGGGTTGACACTTCATGTACGACAACGGGGCGAGGAAAAAATTTGAAAAAAATCACACATATACACATCAAAATTCTCAATGAAAAGAAATATTAAATTTTGTTTTTAATTTTTCACATAAAAATTTTTTGAAAAAAATAAAAATAATTTTGAAAATATGCCTTCTCAAAAAAAATTCACAATGGTAGATCTGAGTATTCTGCAATATTTAAGTATAGTATTACGGGGTGCACTCTACAAATATTTGAGTTATGAGGATACTTCATAGAGAATTTTGATGTGTCTTTGTGTGATTTTTTTCCAAGTTTTTTCCTCGCCCCGTTCTCGAGGTTTTTTTGCAGTAAAGTTTTAAAAAATTTATTAATCAAGCTCTAATTTCATATTTATTTGTTATTTATGTTTGTCCATCTAACCTAAAAATTTTAAACAAATCAAACACATGAAGTGTGAACCCCGTCCATTTTGGAATGGAACGCCCCATTTATTTTTTCATTGCAAAGAAAACTATAGGGGTATTCACGATCCGGTGCATTCTGTCTAGCATGATGCATAGATAGCATGATTGGCTAATTTTGTTGTTGTTTGAACACATGAAACACATGAAACAACAACAATCATGCTATTTATGCTATCTATGCACCATACTATACCATATGCACCGGATCGTGAATACCCCTTATGTATTTTGAGGTAGCTATGTACCTTTTTGTTATTTTTAACCGACTTCAAAAAAAGAGGAGATTTCTATAATACTTTTTTATAAGGAAATGTGGTACTTCCGGGGTGGTTCCATACCAATTGGTTTAGATCAGATCATTGTATCTCGAAGAAATTAACGGTACTCTTAAATGTTTCTATGAGAATTGAAGTGGGTTTTATTTTTTGCTTAAATATTACTCGTTATCAAGTTTTTTGTTAAATTCTTGCATACAAACTGAGACGAAAACGCCACAGATACTGTAAATAAAGTTTACTTATTATCTCTGTGTATGTATGTAGTTATTTATAGCAGCCGTTAAAAACATTTGAAACAAAAAATTTGAATTTATGCATGATTTAAGAGTTTCAGATGGAATTCTACGAATTACTGCTGCTATTTTAATGAAATTCTATCCTACAAGACACAAACAGACAGGCTTAAGTAGATTTTTTATTTGTTACAAATTCAAATTTATTAACTCGCAACGTCGACTAGACATTTTTGTGACTTTTGAAATTAAACAAATACTTATGCCAGACAACTGAAGTGGCTTAGTATTTCTCCGCTTCAAATGTCTTACGAATAGCACAGCATAGGTACATACATATGTACATATATATAAAACATGCATGTTTGAATGAACACATGTTGGATTGTGAGAAAAAAAATTGACACAAAAAATACACATAAATTAGATATGAAGGTATGTATGTGTATAACAAATTGGAGACAATTCCCGGCGACGGCGCACGTTGCACTTGAAAATTGTAAAATGATATACATATGTATGTACATATGCATTTATAGTACTATATGCAAGCGTAAATATTCAGACTTGACTTTATTAAAATAACCATTATTACACACTGTGAGCCAAAATTTACACACATGAATGAAGAAATGAAAAAAGTCCATGTACATACAGTGGCGGTCAAAAGTGGATGAATGGTGTTTCGTTTTTAAGATTTACAATGTCTTTCAAGCTAAAATTTGTTTGTTATTTCTTTCACAAATTTTTATTTCAATTTCGAGCTTTTTAACTAGAATTTTTGTAAAATTTTTTGGTATGCAGTTACCAGGCTTATAAAATTTTATTTATAACTTTTTTTTTGCTGAAAGCTTTTGCGGATTTTTTATGCGCATATTCTTCCACAAGAAATTCATGTTTCTATGGAAAAAGTGCAAAACGCAATAAAAAAAAAAAAAAAAATATTACAAATCAATGCGATTTTTTAGCCGCTACAAACTTGCACCTATTTTACTAAAATTTTATAAGTCTGTTAACTACATACCCAAAAATTAAAAAAAAAACTTCTGGTTAAAAAGCTCGGAAATTAGTTGAAAATTTGTGGAATTTTTCTAAAGTCTGTATAAAGGGGGAAAGTGTGATTTATATGGTTTATGTTAAAAATTGAACCATATTTAAAAAAAATAACAAAAAAAAAATTTAGCTTGAAAACCATTGTAAATATTAAAAACGAAACACAATTCATCCACTTCTGACCGCCACTGTATATGCATAAATATCTAACTCTCCCATACTAAGTGGAATGCATTTTGGTTTTCCCTTACCAAAAAACAGTGTCTGACATTTCAGATGATAAACCATATTGTCCAAAATGTTAGCTGATGGGCAACTCAAAAAAATAGGTATGTAGACATTCGTCAATTGGTAAGCGTTTCATGTTGAAATGTCTCGCAAAGCAGGAGCTATTGCTTGAAGTGGGTCCGACAATATGTGGACTTGCAGGATTAAAAATTGTAATTTATATTTTCATCGGAATGATCATTATTTGTTTAATTGGCGGATCAATGTCGAATGTCTGGCAACTCAAAAGAACTTAAATTTTTTCAGCATCAAAATTGATGATATCCGGCCTTCCGTTACAATATCTGTAGGTATATTACATTATTGAATTTCCATAGAATCTATTTTGAAAAGCGATAGGGAACGGATTGGCAACATTGTTTTTTTTCAGAAATCCCTACGCCTGTCTCTTACTTAACATCGATTTTTTCGATACGACGCGATTAGTTCTTCAAAAGAAAGTATCTTCTACACTTTACCGGAATCCAAGAATAGAACTCCGCACCGGGATTTTAAAGTTTTCAGAGTTATGTTGAGTAGAAAATGCCAGACATCTGTCCAACCAAATTTTAGTCTCTAGATTACATAACAACGACTATCAGCTTGGAAAATGGCCACCTTCGAAGATCATCTGACTCTAGGTACTGCCATATACACCGCCGGCTCCAAGCTGGAGTAGAGGGTAGGGCTAATCAGGGCTAATCCTAACCTAATTAATCATTTTGTCGGACCGAGAAGCCGCTATAAAATCTTTAAGATGCTGCTCGACTACCTCAAAAGCAACTTTCGAATGCGATAATGATTTCAAGTATTTACACTGCAAGCGTGATTTGAATACCAGAACACAGAGATATGCCAGATAATTGTAAGGCAGATTAGTTGGCCAATACTGTTCATTATTGAATCAGGTATAACTCTTTCGTCCTACAAACAGTGGCTTAAAGTCTGCTTTGTCGAACTGGCACACATACTAAAGATTGAGTAAATGGCCATCATGTAGGGTAGTAGGTCAAATCTGGTCCAGATTCGCCTCATTCTCCGTGAGCGTGCTCAATTCAGAATGGTTCATGGAAGCCAGTACTGGTCATTGCCTAACGGGAAGACATGCAGGACTAAAGTAGTGTACAACAATTACTTCTATCCAAGCTGCTGAGATGAATAAGAAATCGAATACGTCGAATGCGTTCTTTGGTACTGGGAGAGACTGGCCAAACTCGGGCAGCGTTGTCATCATAAACATCTTTTCGACAGTCTTGCAGCTTAAGATTAAGCTCTCAAAACTAATTGGTTCTACTCAATAGTTTTAGGTAACTTGCCTTTTGCTGTTGCTGGCCACCATACAAGTATTCCATATAAGAGTATTGGTCTGACCACCGAGGTGTACAGCCAATCTGTAATACGAGGTGTTAACCCCCACTTGATTCCGACCGCTTGTTTGCAAGTGTATAAAGCAACGTTGGCCTTCCTTACTCTTTCCTCTATATTAGGTTTGCACGTGAGTTTTCTGTCTAATATGAGTCCTAGATACTTAACATTCTCCTTCAAGGATATCTCCAGACCCATAAAGATTAGCGGGGAGACTATGGGAAGCCTGTGTTTCCATGTAAAGAGAATTGCTTCGGTTTTCTCGGGGTTTATTCCGATTCCCCTACTATCTGTCCAGTTTCTAAGCGTGGGTATTTGCATTTAACGGCAATTGCCAGGTCGTCAGCATATGCTGTGACGTGTCATTTCACAATTATAAACATTTCAATTAATTTCACGACATACATACATATCGCACACCGTCTTCAAAAGAGTCACAACTCAAAATAATACGTTTGTCAGAAAATCCGAAAAACTATTTCATATGGACAAGGGTGACTTTACCTTAGGTTTTTTTTTTTAACAAATTATAACAACAATTTGCTCCAGCTTTTGCTAAAAGCTAAATAAAAGCTCTGTGTACATTTTTAGTACATAACTTCAAAAATGCAAAATTTTTAGTTGTGACTCTTTTGAAGACGATGTGCGATATATGTATGTATAATTTTTCATTATTAAGTATATATGTAAGTGTCAACTAAAAGCAATGGAATATGCGATAGACGAAAATAAGGAAAAATTAAGTGAAACAAAAACAAAAGAAGCAAATATTTTATTTGAAGGCAAATAAGCACAACAATAAAGTTGTAAACAGAGCTTAGCTTGGAGGAAGATTTCCCAGAACCTTTTGGCCTTCTACTAAACAACCGAGCTGATATACATACATAAACTGTGAAAATCGTTTAAAAACAACAAATCAAGATTTAAGTAGTCGTAGTTTTGCTTGGGTTTGAGAACATGCTGAACAACACTGACACCAACAAATGCCACATCGCGCCCTAAATGGGCATTTTGTCTTAAACCAATTATGGGAGCCGTGTACAAGCATAGATGTTGACGACGAGAGAAAAACAAGCCAACTATGTACATAGAGGCGAGTACAAGTAGAGAACAATAAAAACTATAGCAACAATTCAGGCAAATAACAAAAGATGGTAGTCATAGTAAAAATGTCTTGCAAAGTAAGCGCAAAAACCGCGTGGACGGGCTTGGTGGAAATGGGGAAAGACAAGTAGGAAACAAAGAATGGTTGTTTTATTTGTATGCGCACCATAACAGAAAGCAAAGAACAACAACGAAACGTAGCGCACAAGTAAAAACAAGAAAAAACTCAGAGTGCAAGAAAGGCCAGGGCGAAGAAATAAAAACAAACAAAAAAACCTTGGAAAAATACATGGGTAATATTTGCTTTTGAGAAAGAATTATAAACGATTTTATCCAATGCAGTAATTTTCAGTGGAAACTCCAAGTACTAAGTGTGTAGATGCTTGGCACTGAAGACAATGGTGTAAAATTCAGATAAAGAATGGCATAAGTTTTGACGTTGATAGTTGCATTGCTGCTACTGTCATTAACCTCGCATCATCATTGCAGCAACAGCCGAGTTGTAGTACTAGTAGCAGCTTCAGTAAATGCATTATACAGAGGCAACTAAAACTAAAGAGCGAAATACACCACACAAGCGGTTTGACAAACCAAGCGAAATTTCCCTTTGCTTCAAGCCATTTGTGCTGTGTATGGGGGTGTTTGAAGGTTTGACAAACCGCCGTCAAACCTTCAAACACCCCCATACACAGCACAAATGGCTTGAAGCAAAGGGAAATTTCGCTTGGTTTGTCAAACCGCTTGTGTGGTGTATTTCGCTCTTAAGTAAGCACAGGAGCTAATGATATTCTAAAGTATGCAGCCTTGTCTAAAGCACCTTTTACAGTTTTTATCTTGAGAAGAAGTCGGTTAAAATGATTTTTTCTTGCTACGAGGTGGCTCAGAGGAAGATCGCTCTTCAACCGAATTCTGAAATATGGCGTAGTTGAAAAATTTTCTGAGATAGGGCGTTTTCGATATAATAATATCAACAAATGGATAATAGTAGAGCACTTTTTTGAAACGAAAGTAAATGGATTATAATACCTTTAAACACAGCTGAGTGAACGCAAGTTAAACATTAACATAAAACTAGTAAAACTGGCGATAATATACTGTCTATCCCAAGGAGAGGCGTTGAAACTCTTCTCAACAACCGCCTTTCTTTAGATCTTTATGGCAAACTAAAGTCTGGCCAAAGTGCAGTCAGAAAGAAAAACCTGGTCCCAGACATCTGTCCAAAAAATCCTAAGCACCTAGATTACCCCGTCTCCACTCTTACATTTGACAATTGGTTTAATACACAAGGCGTGCCGCTAGCATCTCGTAAATTTGGACTTAGTGTTACTTGGAACGACCACAAACTTTGGCTGATTGGTGAGGGGTCCCACTGATTGGCCACTACTTAATGGGGGGGACCAGTAAAACAGCAGAACGGGATACCTAGCGAAAGACTACCGCCATAGCTGAATGAAGATATCGAAAACATCGAACAAGGGTTCGGCAACTGTCCAGCCATAGCCAAGTTGAGACGACGATGTCTTCAGCAATACTTTTTCCATGTTCTGTCAAGACTTAACTTTGAAGAAGGTCTGCAACTCTCAACGTTTTATAAATCTTTCTTATTGGTTCTATATACAATCATATGTAATTCATATATGTATATCTACCCCGAGGTGATAGTTTAGGACTACATTTTAACAGGTGCGGTTATGACTAGAGTTCTATTTCTTGTTCTTTTAATTGGAACTGGTGATTAGAATTGAATTCCTGAAAAACCGAGTACATTTGTAATTTAATGAAGAAGAAAACATTCGAAAACTAATAAACAAAAATTCTAAACAACAGCCTTTATAAAACTGCTGATGTAAAGAGGTACCAATATAAGTTGTGTTTTCTCGCAAAAGTTATGGAAATAAACGAAAGTACTGACTAAAAAAATAATTTTTTTCTTGTTTTTGTGAAAACTTGACTACTGAATTTAAATTCATGTATTTACTAGAGAAGGCAGCAAAAAAATTTTGTTAATCATTTTGTTTTTAAATGGAGTTTTGAAAAAAACTTTTAAGTTTCAAGGACTCGGCAAGCACAAAAGTTTATATCGAGCGAAAATCTTTTAAAGTAATATTTTAAACTCGGGTGAACAATTACACAAAAATTTTCGCTTCGCATGTGAAACTGTTCAGCTAAATAGCCATAGAAATACGGCAGGTATTCCCAGTATCAAATTAGCGAAACTCTTTAATTTTATCGAAAAAATTTTTATATTATAATTGTAAAAATATGTAATTTTTTCACAGCTTTTTACTTTCAACAATTTTTATTTTTGCTTTGCTTTGAAACTAGTTCTCTCAGTGTGTTGTGTGCTAAACGACCCTCTTCATATGCTTTCATTTCTCTACTTCTTCATCCATCTGTTTCGTTAAATCCGTTCAACCAACACCAAATGTGTTTGCATGTATGTATGTATGTACATATGTATGTTGTTCTAATGCCGGTCATGCCATCATGGACTTACATAAGCACACATAATTGGCTACAATGAATGGGCACATTTTTTCTAGCAGTGCACTTTTTTGTCGCCCTCTTTGCGTTGACATTCATTCTCAGCAAAGTTTTTGATCATGTCGCCTTGCTGCTCTTTGTTGGCCAAGTAAAGGTTATCTAATGGTTAACAACCTTACTAAGCCGTAAATGCGTCCATGTTAGTAGTGTATGTGTTTGATTACTAGTGATTTGTTTTTCTTTTTTTTGTTATGTTTTGTTTTGTTCCAGCTTGTGCGACAAAATCAAAGCCATCACTTACAATGATATCAAACCGACTATGGTGGGAATGTCTTGTTGGACTCAGAGGGAAATGGTATAATGATTAAGGTTTATGTAAATTAAAACAAAAAAAAAACTCCGTCGTTACTCTTCAAGATAAATGTGTTAAATGAGGCTAACTGCGTTGCAAAATGGAACGAGGCCTAAATAATATCATGTGGGTATCGGGATATTGTGGTATTTAAGGCAAAGAACTGGCAGATGAATTAGCAAAATGAGGTTCTTTAGAGCTCCATGAGGATGGTTAGGCCAGGTTAGGAGGGCGTGAGTGGAATATTCCATACTTTCACTTGGAGACAGGATTTTCCATTATGAGCGCCCTCTTTAAGTGAGTGTCAAGAGGAGACACGTTTGAAAAAACCGGGCACTTTTCGTCGGTCAAAACTCGGACACCTGGTAACACTGCTTATATGTGGTATTTATTGCCTTTGCGCATGCGAGGTATTTCGCGCCAAGGTTATGTTTTCCGATAACGATTAAACGGTCACAAATTGATCACATATGTATGGCAACGCTGTTATCAATGGTTACAATTTTATGATGAACATACTAAATACAAGTTATGCAAGTTTACAAATAAACACTGTGTGTGTGTGTTTGGACCATTTGGAAAATACGTTTTAGTGAGAAGAACAGGGAGGGAATTGAGATTTGAGAATCTT
The DNA here is from genome assembly GCF_001687245.7 of Rhagoletis zephyria. Lineage (NCBI taxonomy): Eukaryota > Metazoa > Arthropoda > Insecta > Diptera > Tephritidae > Rhagoletis > Rhagoletis zephyria. The sequence goes on from NW_016157910.1 coordinate 50,193, forward strand.
AATTGTGTAATTTATTTCTCGATTTAAACTTGTCGATTGACCACCGAAATCGTCAATAGAGTTTGTGAAAAAAAACCGGTTAATTTGCCGTTACTGAGATACAGCCTTCACTGTTTGAAAAAATGGTCGAAAGCTAGACTTCCAGATTGTCCACATGCCCAAAATTATATTCGAAAACTAATGTCATAAAGTTATCTCTCTAGGGATCGTTTTCACAGTGGAGAGTTAACTTACAATCGGCAGTTAGCTATAAGTATATTCGCTTTCAAAAATTTGACTTTAACTGTCCAATGCGAGTTAACCAGTTCTGTGAAAACGGCCCCATTAAAGTAAGTATTCCGTTTTGAAATCATGTAATCTCATAATTTTACTTTAATGAAAAGTTTCACCCCTTTGAAAAAAAAAACCATTTACACAAATGACTCAGAGAGATGCATTATATAATATATACCTACCCAATTAGTAGTATTCTTAAGACATTTTTAAAAGCCTGTGGCACAATTAAGCCTAGCAGACACTGGCAGATGTTGCTTCAAATATATATGTATAAACAAGTGTAGGTGACTGAGGCAGACTGTACAGGGGCGTAAGCCAAATGGCAAATGAACTGACTTAAGGCAGCTGGCATAAATTTTAATTAATGTTTAATTTAAAAAAGTTAACTCTGTGGACTTTGGCAGACAGGCGGAGGATCGGTCAACGGTACAATGCATCTAGCTTGTTCATTGTTGATTGCATATTTATCACATTCATATATGTACAAACATAAGTATTATGTACATACTTAGCATTAATTCCCGGTTCATTGCATCACTTCGTACAAATTGTAGTTTTTGCTGCTGGAAAATAAGGTCTAAAAAAAGTACAATGAAAACAACAAGTAAATGTTTCGAGTCTGTGGACAATTTAAATATTTTGTGGGCTGTAGATTAAAGTCATGTCTTAGTGAATTCGCATATGCATTAGTGTGGCCAGATTTTTTTTTCAGCCATACGGGATTTACAAAAATTAAACGCGACAAATGAGAAATAAAGGATTTGCCATAAAAGCCCAACTACGAACCACAAATTAACAAAGGTGAGCCATTTCAACCAAGTATTGTTCAGATTAGTTATAAGCTTATGATAAATTTCGTTTATTTCATGACAACACTTTTTAATTTATACAAATCTGTGTATGTATGTAGACATATAATTGACAAAAACGATAAAAACAAAGTAAGAGATACAGTTGCGGCCAAAACAATAGCAGCCAAGTTCAAAATCATGTTGTTGGCGAATTATCTTTATTTATTTATTGTGAAAAATTTTCATTTAAAATATGGGTCGATCTGTATCAGGTACCACATAATTAAAAGTTTCAAAGCTTGCACGAAGTTAACAAAAACTAATAAATTTAAAAAAAAGGTTCATCAAAATTTTATTTTTTTTTTATTTACATTTCCTAGAAATATTTCGAGTATGTCGTTTTATAGCACAATAAAGTGCAAGTTTCAAGTCGCTAAAAATTACCATTGATATTTTAGAATTATTTTTTTGTGGAGGGTTTTGCACATTTTCTTTCACATAAAAGCCAGTTTGTTATGCGTTATATGGAGGAAAATTCGCAACACCCTCCACGAAAAAAAATCTAAAAAAATCAACAGTAATTTTTAGCTATATTTCTCTTACAGAGTTGCATGCAATAATGCTTGCTAATGCCCTACTCACAATAGCCGCGTTAAAGCATGGCCATGTTGAGGAGAAGTTTACAGGTTGAAATTAATAATATAATTGTCGAAAATTCGGGAAAAATCTTGTCCCGGCGGAACATTTCAAATTTAATGCCAAATACGGGACATTTGGCAACGCTAATATGCATGTATGAATAATTTTCAAAGTCTTCCCAAATGCATACATATGTACATACATACATTCATATATACCTAAGTCACATCTGACACACTTTCGTGCGAAATGGCAAATTGAAGTGAAGAACAAGTAATTAAATTGTATTGAAATCAATTAATGGATTCACAATCAGACGAAAACAACAGCGCACCGACATTTTGCCACCACAAAACCTTTGACTAGAAACATACGGATATACAAAACAGTTTAATGGCCTTATAAATAAGTGCATAAATAAATAAAAAACATGCAGCTCGCACTACATACTTCGTAGATACAATTATATTCTTACATATACACATGCAATATAAGTGAATGTATCCACATTTGTGCATATGCATACATATATGTACGTCCCAGCAAAAAAAAAAAATATCAATTGATAAAAATAACCCACTTGTAGTTAGCTTTTTTGCGGGATTTCTATAAAATATATAACTTGTAGTTAACTACAAAGGACTAACTTGAAACTAGTTGACCAGTAATGCAGAATATTGTTTTCTTTAAGCGCGTTTCTATTTAAATATTCCGCACGTGACAAATACTTTTTTGAATTGAGGACCAATAAAATGAAGATCGAAATTTTATATTATCATTTTGCAGTTATATCTGACAGAGTTCGAATATGGGACCAACTACAGCAGAATATGTAAACAAATATGAAATGTAATAAAATAAATAAAGTAAATAAAAAAAATCAAAATAAAAATAAAAAACTATTTTCTATTATTGATATTTTATGTCCAATGGTAGTTAGCTACAAGTTAGTTACATCAAAGGCAAAGGTAACCACCCTTGACGCGGCCATCGCCGTAGAAATATAGCTAGCTTTCGTCAAAGAAAATATACAAATAATAGCGACTTTTAGCTCCTTCCTAATCAGCATAAAGTAAGCTTTTAGTTAGATACATTTTCTGCTGGGGTGCATTAGAACGTACTACCATATAAACAAGCAAAAAAAAGTTTACCACACACCCGTGAGCCTAAGTACTCGTATTTTTGCAAGGCATAGGGTGACATCTACATAAATTGGGACGACAAAATTAAAGTTTTTTTTTTAATGGAATAATTATTCCAGTTATCCACTTATTATTCCAGATTATAATCGAAATACATCCTGAGCAAAAGCTTCATGATTTTTTCTGGTACAGTCTAATGTGCATATGTACATATATACATAGTATGTATTAGGGTGATGAAAAATAACTAACCTACCGACCTATTTCTCCCACTTGAAAACATTTCTATTCCAATTTTAAAAAGTGTCGGAGAGCATTTGAAATTTTAGATGTAAATTGTACGACAAAAAATTTATTTTAATTAAAAATGCTATAACTATTGAACCGTTAGAGACATATTCTTGTAAGGGATTAAATTCTCTAAAACATGACCGTGAAGTTGGTTGGCTTGGATATGTTAACTAGAGATTTTCAATACAAAAAACTGTAGTTAACTGCCGTTTCTGAGTTAAGTACGCACTGTGAAATTGGCCCTAAGAGTAATTAAATATGTTAGTGACATTGCTGAACAAGGTATACCGTTGACACAAAATTGTAATCGAACTTTGACAAAAGACGAAGAACAAAAGCCATTTCTTTTGCAAGTACTGCAATTTACATCGCCAGAAATATCCTAATTGCAATAAACTGAATTTTATTAATAATTGAAAAGAATATTAATGTTTAGAAATGCACTCAAAAATAAATAAATGGATCAAAACTCTCTCTTCTCTGACAAATCTAGTTTCTAATTAACCTCTTCTACACATTTGGTATCATTTTAGTGAACGTTTTTTCATTTAGCAGTCTAGACAATCAACTTCAGAACTTAATGCCCTACAAGAAAATGTTTAGAAATTTTTTTTTCGCCCACGGTTCAATAGTTAAAGCATTTTTAATACACATACAATTTTGTTCATACAAATGGGAGAATTTTTTCCCTGAGTAAATAGATCCTTTTAACACCATATATTCGGTAGGTTAGTTATTTTGGATCACCCTAGTATGTACATATGTATGTAAAATCGCACCATTTCAAGCTTGTAACAATCACTGTCCATTGTTAATTGCAAACGGAAAGAAAGCAGCTGTTTATGCTATTATTCACTATTTAATTCAGAAATACATAATAAAAAAAAAAGTTACGCAACGAGCAACAATTTAATACAATCGCGTTTACACGCATGTGCCACCATTTCAACATAAAAACATGGAACAATCACCCGCAACAATGCAATGTCGTCGGACAGAAAATGCGTGATGATAAAGGAAATGATAGCAAGCAAAACAACTATGAACAGACAACAACGACATCGCACTGATAAAAGGCTAATTCTCTATTAGTTTGTTTTGACTAGTTAGGACTTCGTTTATGTAAATGGAAAGTGGAGGATAATACTTAGTTTTGATTTCGCGTGATGTTTGCTATTTTTACGGAAAGGCATGTCTTGGAAAAAAAAGTAGTCAAAAATGTGCCGTACTAAATATTCGCTAATGGTTCGAGAATTTAGACCTTAACGTATACATATAAATGCGGACAAAACAGGCCTAGCGTTCTTTACTAGAAAGTACAAAATACGGGGGTGGAGGAACTCTCAGTTAGGGGGCAGGTCTTTAGTGTAGAAATGTGGACGAAAAGTGAAATATGTAGGCCTGCCCGTGTAAAAATATACTAAGCAACCTATGGAATCTTTCTCCAATATAACCCATTGAATATTGAGTAATGGAAAGGATGCAAAAACTAGCGAAGGTAGAAATAACAGAAGCCTTGAGTACTAGGCCGACGGCTGCGCTGGACATCTCACCAACAGAGCTGGCAGGCGATTTATTGCCACTGGGAAAAGTCACGATTACGGACGATGGCTGGCGTAAACGTCTGCAGAACGGAGTGTTCTCAGATGGTTCAAAAACCCTAAAATATGTCTACTGTGAGGAACTAGAATTTAAAAAGTTATTCAAGCTATCAAATCACCGCATCTGGGTAATCCCAGCCAAAACGACCAGCTCTGGTCTATGGCCTAAGTATTTAAGCAAACAAAGCAAGCAAGATTGGCACCTGTGGTAGTCGAGTGATGAGAGTTGTTCCAAGATGTGGATAAAAGGTAGTTACGATAACGAGAATGCGGAAATTCGCTAAGAAGGGTCCCTACGACGCCTACTCTAACCAGACCTACCTCTAAAACGTGTTTTAGTCAAATGTAAGGTAGTTTGATTTAAAACCTACATTCATATGTAATTTGTTATGATCTAACCAAAGTTTGCAACTTTTTTGTTGGTGATTTTTTGTGAATATGTTCGAGTTTTGTACGATCTTTTGTTGTATAGTTAAAGCGCTTATGCTATTGTTGTTCTATAAGACATATAATAAAGAGGAAAATATAATATTGTGCAATAAGTATCTACCTTTTTATGTCGTAAATTTAGTAAACACTAAATTACTGTATACATATACATTTGTAAGTATGTACAACGAACATATGTTGTATAAGCGCCATTTGTACAATATTTACTCACAAAAATATATGTACCTATGTATTTAGCTTTCGCTTCTGCAATGCTTCACTGAGCCCCTTCTTCACATTGTACCATCCACCTTTCCGCACATACTACATTTGTACATTTTCTTGCGTTTCATCTGACTGCCCACACAATGGGAAGAAAAAATGGTGGTGGAACTTTCATTTTGAATGACGATTTCTTTAATAACTCATAACTTTTTATATACTTGTATTAAGTATGTTTAAACCAAATATGGAGTCGTCCTGAGAGATCCGACATAGTGCTATCACAATACCTACAAAAAGGCAAATGCTCAATATATGAATTTCGAGTAGGGCAAGCTTAGCACTTTCCTTAGTTTATGCTCTGATGGATTGAGGCCTGGGCTACCCAACGACTACTTCTTAGTCAAGTTAGGAACGCAGTTTTGGAGCTATGTTGGAGTCGTTTTTGCTTTATTAACCGACTTCCCAAAAAGGCTAAAGGTTATTAACTCGTCGGAATATATATTTTTTATTTTTCGTTTTATGTATGTTACCGCATAACTTTGAACCACGTTAACCGATTTCTATTTGTTAAAGGAAAGGTGTTACCTGACAGGTGGTCCCATATTAATTTGGTTTAAATCCGATCATCAGATCATGAAGAAATCAACGATATCTAATCTAAAATTTTTATATGAAAATTGAAGTCGGTTTTGTTTTTTGCTTAAATATTACTTGGTTTAGTTTTTGAATAGTGTTAAATTGAAAAGTATCGTTAAAAATTTTCGTTTAATGGAACTCAGTGACCCCATAGTAGGAGAAGTTATCCACCAAAACATCAAAGAAGTTGCAAATGGCCTCGGTCGGTATTGATGCAGAAGACCCTGTAAGGTAGTTTCCATTCACTTGCCATGTATACCTTGATTTTGAATACTTCTTTGGTAACCGAAATTTTCTCATATGTAAGTGTATAATGGTGTTTTCATCTCTACCAAAAGCTGTCGCCTTTTGATTGCTTCTTTCTCTTTTCGTGTTCGATTCTAAACTAAAGGCCAACCAGCGAGAAAATTGTCAGTCCTCTGGAAACAGTATTCTCGGGCTCATTAGTAAAAAAATAACTCACAACTGATTTCCATTTGTTTGCCTTTAATTGTTTTAATATAATTAAAATAACATAATGTTATTAAAATATAAAAATTTGTTTCGAATTGTCGACTTTTTCATTGGCTACATTCAACTGGTTGGTTGGTTCAAACGACAATATTATGAAATGCGTGAGCTAGACAAGGATAAGTAGGCCAAAAACATGCACTTTTAGAGCGTGGAGTGTAACATTAGACATATTTTTCACCATGGAAACGCAACATTTTTCGGAAGAAACGCAAACACCATAAGTATACAATATGTATGCCTGTGATTATTCTAAGTGGCCAATGTGTCTATTGTAAGCATGGTGTGCTGTCTTTTCTGCCACTGGGAAATTATTTTCTGTTCCCGCATGACATTTCGATGAATTCGATTTGAACTTTTGGCTTCTCTAGGGAAGTGGATGGCTAGATTTTGCACGAAGGAATACTTCACTAATATTCTTAAGAAGACATCCAACATATTTTCGCATAGGTTTTTTTTTTTTTACTTTATAATAAAGTATGGCATTTGGGCCTTCTAGCTACGCAGCGGTCTAGTTAGATATGCCTCTGGTCACCCACCGAGCACATGAAAAAAGCTTCTCATAAAAACCTTTTACCAATTTAAGGTGACGTAGAATAGTAACGTGCCTCCATTTGTGTGACACGACTAAAAGCTGGATTTAATGTTTTGATGTCAAAGTTCATCGAAATATTTTGGCTCAACTCTTTTTCGTTAATCCATGCCGAGACGTAGTCACAACAAGCCTTAAGCCGCACACCACATAAATTCGAAGTGAAGCTCGGCGAAAGCTTAGACAAAATGTGACAGTGCTAAATATAATATATATTATATATATATTTTTTTTTGTTGTGCCCCAAAACAGGTGTGGAAATCTGGCAAACCCTCTATCTGAAAATGGAACTTATATTTATTGAATCTTGTCCATGCCATCCAATGCTACACATATACATCATTCCATTGTGTGCGCTAATCTCTGCCATAAATTAAACGAATGCCCATTACCATTCTGTAGAAGCTACATAATTCAATCTCTCCTTCCTCTCGCTCTGTCGCCTCGTTCAAATGTACACGCAGTTTGTGCCACCCATGGCATAAATTGTTGGCTTAATTCACTAATTATACGCTGTGTATGCACATAATAATAAAAGACGTTTAAAGTTACACATAAAATATGAACTAGTATTTTAATAAAATTCACTAATCTGTGCGACTCAGCTAAAATTGAGAGCAGTCTGTGGCGGCCTATGCTGGATATATGTATGTACACACAGTGACTCAAACAAGTGGCCACTTGTTATATAAAAAAAAAAAAAAAACACAGAAATTGTCACACAAAAAAATATTAAAAATACGCGATTTTTTAGTCGGTTGAAACTTACACTTTATCAGACAAAAATGTTCTTAAGATTAGGATAAAATTCGGAAGTTTTAAATTTTGCGAAAATTTGTTGAATTTGTTTATATGGTTTTGGTTAAAGCTTTGACAATAGCTTTATAGAAAAAAAGTATTTAATTTGAAACACAGTGTGATTATTAAAAAAAAATCAACACGTGATTACTTGTTTGAGTCACTGTACAAATGTAAAATGTCACATTATTTGTGGGAATAAAAATAATTGTTGCAGCAATGCATAAAGTGCCTGAAATGGCTTACAAACTAATTTATTAATTATGTTGATAGGCTGATAGCGAATGAAGTAGGCAACTAATAAACAGCGCAAATTACATACATATATGATTATGAATTAATTTGAAATGATTACATACTTATGCATGTTTGCGTCGGCAAAAAGAACTAGATATGTGCATATGGATATTAGACTGAGTCGGCCGCCATAAAAGGAAAAAGTCTGCGATTGCGCCGCCTACTTTGAAAGCTCTAAAAGAAAGGATATTCACATTGAAAAAATTTCAGTTCTTGCCACCTACTTAAAGCAGCCAAAATCAAGTTCTCCTCATCACTTTTTTATTAACAACCCGATTTAAGGGTATGATAAACAACTAAATTAATTTTCGTGGCCCTAAATAGCATCTAATTTTTAAGTAATTTTGTTCTGTATTTGGAAAATTTGTTGTTGTAATTTTTAATGTGTATGGCGTTGTTAGCGAACAAATCAGAAAAATAGCCAAAACTGGTCAAAATGTCGAGTCTCTATTAATTTTCACATGACTGTATGTACCTACATATGTACACGGGCGTACGCAGAGAATAATTTTGGTGGGAGGCGGCCGAGATTATTTGAGTTGGAGAAACCAGCCCTTAATGTTTTCTCATCTGAATGCTTTTTACATTCAAAAAACCATTCTTCCATCCATTAGAAGCGCCCTTCATACATCTGTCTGCTGGACAAAAACATAATTGAAATTGTTAGTTTTTTGATTTCATTATAAAAAGTCATTACACTGTACAACACTCGGCTGGATATTGGACCAAACCAACATTTTTTAAGAGATTGAGTCATAGGTAAAAAAAGTGATTTCTCCGTTTTTCGAAGTTAGCCTCCGAAATCGAGATATGGGCCTTCGAAGTTCGAAATTGGACCTTTGGTAAAAAACTAGTTTTAATTATTGCATGTAAAAAGCAAAAAAAAAGTAAAAATACAGACGTGGTCCGCCTCTTTCTCTTATTTATATGGTATATAACTTTTTTTGTTAAAACTTATATTACAGGTGCTATAACTGGTCAAAGGTCAGATCTACGAAAAATTAAAAACTTAATATTTCAGAAACTTTTGAACTGATTTTTAAAAGATTCATATCATTGTAAAGGTGAGTTAACCCCATTTCTTGTGATTTGAAAGGAAAAAATACCTCTTTTTGTATAAAAAAAAAAATATTTTAAACAAAAAAATTACTAACCGATATGAAAAAATTCCATATCGTTGTAAAGCCGATTAAACCCTCTTTCTTCTGATATTCATATTTGTATGCTTCGTGACTAAATATTTGAGAAAAAGCACTTAAAAGGAAAAACTAACTATTTATCAAAAAATATTTTAAACAAAAAAATTACTCACCAATTTTTAAAAAATTTGTATCGTTGTTGAGGCGATTAAACCTTTTTCGCCTAATATGCATATTTGTACACTTCGTATATAAAAATTTGAGAAAAAAGACCTAAAAGAAAAAAATACCAATTTTTTCTTAAAAAAAAAAAAATTACTAATTACTAATACAATTGAATACCGTCTTTTAGTAAAACAAATAATTAGTAATGTTTCAAGCGCTAATTCGTTCTTGTTTACCCACAGCCCTGTTAAAATAAAGCAAAAGTATATGTAACAGAAGTCTAAGGCATATAAAAATATGAAAACACCGTGGTTTTTGATATTTTATATAACAGGTTATATATAAAAATTATAGATAACTTTCTGTTTTACTTAAATGAAGTATTGAGATATATTTCTAATTAGTAATTTTTTAGTTTAAAATATTTTTTATAAGAAAAAATTGGTATTTTTTCGTTTTAAGAGTTTTTCCTCAAATTTTTATATACGAAGTATTCAAATATGCATACCAGAAGAAAGGATTTTAGTTGCCTTTACACGATACCAATTTTTTAAAAATCGGTTAGTATTGTTTTCTGTTTAAAATATTTTTTTTTTATTAAAAGAAAATTTATTTTTTTCTTTAAATGTGTTTTTTTTTGTAATTTTTATACACGAAGTATACAAATGTGCATATCAGAAGAAAGGGGGTTTAATCGCTTTTACAACGATACTAACGTTTTAAAAATCGGTTAGTAATCTTTTTAATTGAATTTTTTTCTTAAAGGTATTTTTTCCTTTTAATGTGTTTTTTCTCAAATTTTTATATGCGACGTATACAAATATGCACATCAGAAGAAAGAGAATCTAACCATATTTACAACGATACCAATTTTTTAAAAATCGGTTAGTAATTTTTTTGTTTAAAATATTTTTTTTTTATAAAAACAAGGTATTTTTTCATTTAAATTTTGTTATTTTCTAAAATTTTTATATTCGAAGTATACAAATATGAATATCAAAAGAAAGGGGGGTTAGTCCCCTTTACAACGATGCAAATTTTTTAAAAATCTGTTCAAAATTGTTTGAAATATAAGGAATTTAATTTGTCGAAGACCTGAACTTTGACCCTTTATAGCACCTGTAATATAAGTTTGCACAAAAAGAGTTATATAGCATTTAAATAGGAGCAAAAGGAGGAATACGTCTATTTTTTAGGTTTTTAGTTATTTACATGCAATAATTAAATATAATTTTTTACCAAAGGTCCTATTTCGAACTTCGAAGGCCCTTATCTCGATTTCGGAGGCTAACTTCGAAAAACGGAGAAATGACTTTATTACCTATGACTCAATCTGTTAAAAAAAATTGGTTTGGTCCAATACCCAGAAAAAGAGTAGATTTTGCCGTACAGTGTTATATGTATTTACTTACTACATATCTATGTATAAAGCACCAATCACAGAAAACACTATCAAGAGCATAATTCTTTCGAAATGTAAACAAACACAGAAATGCTAAAAATTTTGCATAAAGTACCAGTCATAGATATGGCAACTTCTGTGCTATCGAAAACAAACTGCTTTGTACAGGAACCACACACATCGCGGAAAAAAATAACTAAATTGTGACATGGAAAAAAAAATTGTTCCAACTCTGCGACTTCTGTGGCTAACCCTGAGCCCCGAGATTGTGACATATTCAGGCTTTCACTTAAACAACTAGAAAGGTTCATTGTTAACCTTTTTTTTATGACCCAATCTAATGTTCACTCATATTATTATTTACGCCAATTTATTTAGCTATACATATTTAAAAAAAGTTAATTCATTATCTAAATGTAGATAGATGTAACTATTACTAGTAATTAAATTATTAATGCAGGTAAATATTTGCTGTAGCAATTTAAACTAAATTGAAAGGAAGTGTGATACAAATGTAATTTAGCTGTGGAATATTTCAAGCATAAAGGTTTTATGTAAGCAACTAATTTTCACAAATTAAATGTGGCAACACAGTTATCGCCTCTAAGGATATTACTTTGTCCTTTGGTCCTTTGAGAAGCTCAAAGCACGCAATTGTGCAAAATAATTATTTACATACATATATATATATATATATCTGGTAGATATGTATTTACTACTTAACTAGGAAAATTAATATTGATAAAAAAAAAAAACATTTCGCGTAAAAGTCAACTACATATCTAAATTTGCTATTTGCTGTTATTTTATCGATACCAATTAGTCACGCTTGAATTGATGAGTGTGAAAATAACACAATTCACATCTGCTCGTTATAAAAGTTTGCAAAATTTTGGGTAATGGCAAATGTGGTAATATACCAGCATGGTCATATGAACATAGATACTATAAGTATATGTATATGTATGTACAAGTAAATATATAAAATTATTCAATAGCACAATTGTGTAAATATTGATTTATCTTTAGCAACTTGAAATATTTGAGTTATCTAGGTCTTTTTTGATTGTAGATACATACATACATACATACATATTTATGAACATACTTATGCATTCAATTTGCAAAATTTATTTTCAAGTACGCAATGAATAAGTTTCGAGCAATTTCTACGAATTTTTGTTGCACATAATTGTAGATGCGAAATAATATTCGGCGGCCAATGGTAAGTAATTGAAATAATAATTCATAGCAAACAAATATTGAAATATTCAATAGGGGATGAAGTTTCAAATTTGACCGCTGAGAAATAGAACGAAACTTCAACGCCGCCGAGATATCGCAAGTTTAAGTGTTCTGATATTCAGACGCTCTCCTTTTCCTTGGGAAGGTTTTGGAAATTTGTGGAGGACAGTAGGTAAGAGTTAGCCTAAATTTGTGATATATTCAATATACGGGCAGAGTTAGGATTTGAAGGCATTTGCCCAATTTTTGTTTATTTTGTACCATCTGTTCCATATAAAACCTTAAAATTACCGTGATTAAGTATAAGGACCCTTTTATTTTTCAACTCGGGATTATTGTTTTACACTCGGGATTAGAATTTTTGTAACCCAAAATTCCGGTATTGTTAAAAATCTTCGGCATTTAATGCACTAGTTTGCACGAGTTTCCCAATTTCTTGACACCCGGGTGACAAACCACTCTAATCAAGCCCTGCGAAATTCTACTCTGGACTTTTACCATGATGACTTTATCGCTGTCCTGTTCACGAATGTTTGGTCCAGTATCACGAAAATTTTTACTACGCTGAATCCAAAATAGATTTTTTCTCTATCACATGTTACTTGTTTGTTTTGGCTTCACCCCGAATGTATTCGCACTTTTGGTTACAACGAAAGTTGTGAGATCACACTAAAGAAATATCTAGATCTCGATTGCAGGTAGGAAATTTTCAGAATATTTTATTAGCTTCCTTAGGGCCAGTTTTTCAGTGCGCGACTGTGGTTCAAACTGAGCCAGCTGTTCAATTTAAACTAGAGATGGACACGGGACTAAATATTTAATCCTGACCCCGCCCATCCCGAAATTCGATTTTTAAGTCTCGAACCCGCCCATCCCGACATATTTCAGAATTGTACCGCGGGTCCCGTGGGTCCCGATATCTGTCTCTAAAGCAGGCTACACACGGACAACAAATTGAAACGAGCGGTTGAGATTTCAACGTGTGTGGCGAGGTTTACAAACCGATCGAAGGTTCACAAAAATGTTCATGTCTTTCATATTAATTTTAAATAATAATGAAAGATCTGGCATCTTCCTATATTTTTTTTTTCTTTTTCGTCTCAATAAAACATTAAAAGTGCATAGTTCAAACATCGTTTTTAAGGAAGATTTTGTGAATTTGCGGGGGTTTTGGTTTTATCGGGAGTGTCGGGAAAGTATTTTGGTCCCGTCCCACCCGCCATATTTTTACAGATCTTCCCGATACCGCCTATCCCGGCCAATTTTAAATCAGTACCGTGGGTCCCACGGGTCCCGCTATCCCGCGCCCATCTCTAATTTAAACGTAGTTGACGTAATATAAGTTTAAACTGGCACTGAAAAACGGGCCCTAAATGGGATTTTTATACAGTATGCTATGTAAAGGAATGCTAACAGAAGAGATTACTTCCGTTGTCACGCTTAAGAGAAAGCTAAAACACCAAATTGTGTCGAAGAAAGGCCGGTTGAAGATATTAGATTCTTGACAAAAGGGAAATAAACGTAACAGCTTTGTATGTATGTATATAAACGTCACAGAGCAGGTTTCAAGAGAGTAAAAAACTTTTAATTTAGTTATTAAAAATTGCTACCATTTTATACGAATTCACATAAATTTGTTGTTAATTACAACAATTAAATTCTTTCGTTTTTGAAAATCTTACAACTGGTTTATAAAAAACATCATTTATGTAGCGGGCAATTTTATTCGACATAGTCCTTATATCTATATACTCGCACACACACATAAGTGTTGTTATCAGCATTTATTTATCAGTTAACACTTATTTGCCTTTGCTTTTGGTTTTGAGCACTACCATAGCTACACAAAATAAGCACACTGACAATGATTAAGTTGACAAATATTTTTCATTGCAACATCAAGTTATAAATGGACTTTATTGTACGATGATGACGCCATTATTATAAAAAAAGTGTACGTTGCAATGTAGGAGTATTTGTGGTAACCCCATATGCTTAGATACATACATATGTATGTATGAGTATTAGACTGCCTCACGCTCCATATAAAGAAAAATCGGCTATTAATTCACAAGCGCCTCAGTTTGATAGCTCCCACCAAAATATTTCGACTAAATTAAGCGTTATTGTTGCGCTGCAAAGCATTAAATTAGGGGTATTTTCAGCAGAAATTTTTATAAAACAATTTTGAAAATAGAAAAATTTAAGTGTTAGCGATCGCTGCATAAAAATGTTTTTAAAAACTTTGGACAGCATGTTCAATTTTTAATGAAATGTTGAATAGTTTCGCGATTCAAGTTCTTTTATAAATTCTAAGTTCTAATGAAATACTAAATTGGCGAGAAATAGCTTTTAAAAGTGGCAGTGAATGCCATTTAAAATTCTTACCTATATTTTACAAATGCTGTAAGTTTTTAAAAATCCATATTTTGCCAGCTCGAGGTCCATTTTTTTAAAATGTATAAACACACAAGTTTTCTAGTTGGTTGTTTCCGATATATTTCGGTTACGCTTCGGCAACCATCCTCAGGGCAAATTGATTTTCACGTCCACACTATTGGTCTTGGAGTTTGGTAGTGTTTTTTTTTATGCAGACCTCTTGAGCTCACATTTGTCTACTATGAAAGTTATTTACTATAAAAAATATGTTTCACCTAAAATTTTGCTGACGAAGAAAAGCGTTATTTAAAGATATTTTCAACGTGTTCCCAAACTATTCCGGTATTTCGGTAGCCATATAAGAAATACAATTTTATGATTCGCTTGGAGAAGTACATAGTAACCATTTCTCGTGAGGCATCCTAATGTATACATGTGTAACAGATATTTTGATTGTTTCTGTGCTTTATAAGATAACGTTAAGCCTAAGTATTGACAAATTGAAGTATGTAGTTTTATGTGTTGTTGTTAGGTGATAACGATTTATATTTTCCTGCTGTGTTATGCGCTTACACTTACAACACAAATTTTGTAATCAGAATTGGAAAAGTAATTTACCGTTATCTATTATTTATTCATAATCTGTGCATTTGATAGTTCATGTGAAAGAAGCAGACGCCGCACAGTGTGGAACAAGAACTTTTTTTTTGTGCCAAAATGTAATATCTCGAGAACGAGATAGCGAAATAAACTTAACAGCATTTTAATGGTTTCGAGATGGAGAACTCAGGTAAAATAGTTTATGAAATATGACATTAAAAATTAACTTCAAAAGTATTTTTTTTTTGATGTAATGGACTTGAAAAAAAAATTAAAAATTAAATGTTTTGCGGTTTTTCCGATCTGGTAAATAAATTTTTTGCAGCAAAAGTATAGCTTATTTTTTTGAAATTTCATTGCAAACAGCTTTCAGGTCGAAGGGGCAAAACAATTTAAAACATTATATTTTCGAATATCATTTGAAAGGTGGAGGTAATTTTCTAATCCAACGAGACTATTATTTCAAAAGCTTTAAAATACTGTTAAATTTATTTCGCTAGCTCTCGTTTTTGAGGTATTAGCTTTTGTTACAGAAAACGTTAATTTTTTACACTGTGCGCTGAATATTTGTACATATGTTTGTACGTATACGTATATGTAAATATGTATACCAAGCCTAAAAGTAAATTAGTAAGTAGCTGTTTGTCATATATGCAGACATGCATTCAGATGTAGGTAAATAGCTATGTTTATTATACCCTTATATCGATGGCTGAGTGGAAGATCGACCTATCTCGGCAGCCAGTTCGAAAACGCTCTATCTCAAAAAACTTTTAAAGAACGCCCTATTTCAGAATTTAATTGAAAAACACCCTATCTCAAACTTCGGTTCAAAAACGCCCTAACTCACTTCAAAATGTATTGAAAATATGCTGATATAGGGCGTTTTTGTATCGGCAGCTGAGATAGGGCGTTTTTGAAACGATTTCTGAAATAGGGCGTTCTTGAAAAGTTTTTTGAGATAGAATGTTTTCGAACTGGCTGCCGAGATAGGTCGATCTTCCACTCAGCCATCGATATGTACTTACATATATGTATATAGAACATCCAAAGATTTTATACTTTCCAGAGGCTTTGTTGAGGTAAACTAGAGGCTATGTTTTAAATGTCAGCTGAATAATTAAGAAAAGCTCCTTACAAAACTAATTACTTTGCGTGTTTCAACTAGTAAAATTCATTAATTTTAATAGCCACTTACAGCATTGCCGCAAAAGTTTGCTTAAATATATATGCACATATGCATACGTAAATGTATAAGCCTAAGCCTTAAGTACAAAGGCCTTGTTCTTCATGATTTTTCCGGCTATTCACAATTCCATTGCATTCCACCTCGCGCTAATTATCAAAAAATCAAATACTTCTACATTTACGCTTTTCTCACTTTTAGTGCACTTAAAATAATTCAAAAGCAATTCATAATAATAAAAAAAATATACTAAGGGTCTTTGGCTAGAGGTATATGTATGTAAGTCCCAAGGAAAAAATAGCATATTCCAACTACTATACCAAAAGAAAACTTTTGCAATATGTTTGTGCATAAATTTTAAATAAACCATGAATTGTTTATCAAAGGTGTAGGCAAAAAAACAAAAAAAAAAAAAAAAAGCCACTCGCTGAAGAAACATTTTAAAGCAAAGGATTAAGATGACCTCAGGTAATTGCAGTAGGGGTTCATACTTAAAAATTTATGACGACTGTAGACGAAATACTTACATTCAAAAGGTATTCGTTAGACAGTTGACAATTTTGTGAAATCATGTAAACATACATAAAGCTTACGAACTTACTTTGTGAGCCACCAACCAAGCACAGAACCGTAGGAACAAGTTTTTAATGGAGTTTGCAATGCCTAGGTACATAACGCAAAAGCTGAGAAATAACTTGTGAAGTTAAAGCATAAAAAATACATATCTACACACGTATTTGCAGCAGCGTACGTGAATGTACTTCGAAAGAGCCCAACATATGTACGCGTGTTGGCCCAAAGGCAATGTTCTTTGTAAAAACATATGGCTACATATGCACGATTGTCTGCACATATCTACATATGTATGTATATTTTCGTAGTTAGTTACCCACATTGGCAGTTAAGTCCACTTTAAACTTGCTAACGAAGTGAAGTGGCGGCATTTTGTCAGACCACAAGAGTCAAGCCAGCAAGCATCAACCAACCAATGAGCGAGCGCACAAGGTACCCAAAGCACATCAAACACAAGGCACAAAGAATGGAAGTGCCAGAGTATCGTTTCTGCAACACTCACTGCACTGTTGAGCACTTTCGAACAACACCAGCGAGAATATGCCCACTGGTGTAGGTCACGTAGCGTCGGTGCGGCTTTTGCTCGGCCTATCTATTATTCTTGCTTTATTTACCATTTAAAATACAAATGAACAAATGAAAATGTGGAAAAACAAAAACGCAAAGTAACCCAGCAACCCAGGTCGCATGAGTATAAGATAGAATGTTAAGTAAGTAAGTGAAAAGGCAGAAAACCAAGTGACTAAAACAAACATACATACATACATACATACATAGTATGTATACTTGCATATAAACCAAGTGAATGCTAAAACAAAAACAAAAAAAGTGAAGGAAGTCTATTTACCTGAGAATAGCTCACAGACAGCAATGGCAATAAACAAATAACAGTTGTACGGAAAAGTCGGTAAATTGCAAAAGCATTGGCTGCTACGTATTGCGTTCAGCGAGGGGCAGAACAATGCGTTGGGAAATAATGTACCTAAATATCCGCTGGCGAAAAATGACAACCGAAAAAAGAAGGGCACGAAAATGTCTGTAATTTTTTTGCTTGATAATTTTTATTGCCAAGTGAGGGATTACATACATACGAGTACATATATATATATTTAAGTAAAAGATAGGCGGGTTAGATCGCTAGCCGTACCAAATGAGTGAGCGCGAAATTAGCAGACCTATGGTTGGCATGCTGATATGGCAATGTGGAGAATGCGTGGTGGGACAAATTTGTGGCATGGAATATAGTGGAAATTTTTTTAAGTGAAAACTTATTTGATGATTTGAAACTTGATGAAACGAAAAATTCACTATAAACATATGTAAATATTTATGAAATTTTGCGGCATCCCGCCCCAGGGCTTTTAAAGGTATGTTTTACCTTTGGAAGCTGAATTAGAAGACGTTGGATTTGTGGTGGGGGAATGTCGTTTACACCGGTGGACGAACGTCTAGCCACAATGCGCCTCAAAGCCAGATTCTTCAACACCTCGCTAATCTGCGCCCATGCCCCGACGTAAGAGAAGAACGAGGCGTCCAATGATATGTTCTATGAGCGCATGGAGCGTATATACGAGCGCTGCTCCCGCCATGATATCAAAATCGTGTTTGGCGACTTCAATGCCAGGGTGGGCAAGGAAGAGATCTTTGGCGCCACTGTCGGAAAATTCAGCCTCCACGGCGCAACGTTCGACATCGGATTGAGGCTGATCGAATTCACCGGGGACCGAAACATGGTAGTATGCAGTACTAAGTTTAAGCATAATAAGATCCATGAAGTTACGTGGCTGTCTCCAAATCGAAAAAAGAGAAACCAAATCTATCACGCTGTGATAGACGGAAGGCTTGCTTCCAGTGTTTTAGACGTACGTACACTCCGAGGGCCAAGAGAGACGGCCAATACATTCGCTACTCGGCTCACACACCTGCTCTCAGAGAGTACTCTTCAAAAAAACCGACATATGCGAGCAGTGGAACCACCTTTCCGGTTCATTAAGTGCCGCCGCCGAAGAAGTAGTCGAATTTCAGCGAGCCCGAAAGAACAACTGGTACGATGAGGAGACAAGAAGCTGCAAAGAAAAATCTTGGGAAATACTCGCGAGAAAATGATCCGACACTCACCACCTATATGTCGACTTCAAAGCCACTTTCGACAGCACTAAAAGGAGTTGCCTACCTGCCGCGATAAATGAATTTGGCATGTCTCGAAATTGATACGGCCGTGTAAACTGACGTTGAGCAATACCACCAGCTCCGTAAGAATTGGGAAAGACCTCTCCGAGCCACAGAAGAGAAACGACTGGCTTACTTTGTTGAACTCGGCCAAAATCGCTAAGGCGGTTACAGCCCTTAATAATAAGAAGTGTCGCTGTGTGTGTGGGGGCAAAGTTGAATTGGTACTGCGTTATCATTAAATATTTTGTGAAAATTTTTCCCTTTCTAAGAGCAGCTGAATCAGATGGTCTGAAATTTCCATACTAAAAAAGAGTAAAGCGTCGAGCACGGAAGATCTATGGCTTCAAGAGATTAGAAAAAGGCTGGGAAGTTTTAAGCGAAATTTTTTATTTATTTTTTCGCCATAAAGTAGCTGATTTTATAAGCCTGTTTTTGACTGGCTCAAAGTTTTTCTAACTTTTTTAAAGTAAATTTAGCTTAATTTTTTATGAACGTCTGGTCCCACTGGTTATCAACACCAATCAACAGAAACTATTTTAACGTAAACCGGTGCGCAATGTCATACGGTTAAATAGTCAAGAAGTGATGCCAAAATTTTAAAAGCTTTTTTAGGCATGCAGGATATATGGCCCAGTATTCGGAATTTCGCAGTACAAACAGTAGACTGCAGTTTATCGAGCGGAGTAATTTCACCATCTTAAACCTCAATTTCGTACGAGAGCTTCCGAGAGCGCGTCTCAGAGTGCCTGACGAGGAAAAATACAATATATGCACATTTTTTTTTTTTTGAAATTAATTAGACATACTTAGTTTAACGTTTCATTGCATAGATAAAAATAGACAGATAGACTAAAAAAAATTCTAACTCCCAAAAAATTCCAAATTGGAAAACATCAAAAAGTTTATCAATTTTGTTAGTTAAAAAAGAAACCTACTTTTTGCAAGCCCAACGAAGCAAAAATTGGCCAAGCAAGCTAAGTACATAGTTATTTTACGATCTTTTAAGTATTCCACGCAACTAATGTCCTTTATTCACCAATACGCCACTTCGTGCACCTGACAACAAACGACCGGAAATGTCCAATGATGCCTGTACCTGTGGTGCGCATGCTAGCACAAACAAAAGCAAGAAAAAAAAAACACCCCAGAGTTTGCCGATTTAGCAAAACAACTTCGGCGCCTTGGCTACGTACTAATAAACAGGGGTTTTTTTTTTACTGACATGCCGCAACACAGCTGCAACGAGTCACTCAGTCAGTCATTTGGTGCAAATAAGCGCTTTGGTCCATCTGTGTGCATTCACAGTCTGCATGTGTTTTTGTTTGCGCAGTTGTTGCTTTTCCACGCAAGGTTTCCTTTTAAATGTTTGGGTGAGTAGTGTGAAGAAGCTAGCGCATGCACATACATACATACATATTTTGCACCTGGCTGATTTTGTATGTATGATTGCACGTAGCGAGAAAGCCATGACTAGGGGCCTCTAAAATGGCAGTGAGCTCTTCCTGACCAAATGGATACCATATGCAAATGCGAGTTGACTGTCATTTGTCGTCGTCGTCGTCGTCGTCGTTGAATTGCTGCGTTGTAAGCGTACAAGTTGTACAATTACAAGGACGCGCACAAATATTAGATACATACATATGTATGGATGAATGTTTGTATGTTGATTTACATATATGTATGTATGAATGCGCGCATGGCCAAAGAATCAAGTAAAGGCAAATGCATTTGAATTTGTGCGAAACAAGAATGTTTTTAGCGCTTGACACTCACTGCAAATTGTCGAAATAAATTGCTTTCGTTTTTGCTCCTTTCGCCTGCAGTCACTTTGCTCTGTGTTGGCCTTGGTTGGTATTTGCTTGCGTACTTATTTCAATTGCGCGTGTATTTTACTGTCAGGCAGGGCGATACACATACATACATATTTATATACAAATATATGTGCATTAGGGCGGGTCAATTTCTTTTGTTTATACGAGAATTCTACGTGTAATTCTAAGCAAATTTGCCGCAGAAACGATGGGTCCAAAATTAAGTTGGACTCTACCAAATAGCGAAAATAGATTTCAAAGAAAATGTGAAATTTTTCACTGTTGCGCCCTCTGGTAGAATTTTAAGAAAAATACAAGCGCAGAAATGGATTTCTCATACCAAAAAACACCTTTTAGCATATCTTTATACAAAAATTTAAGCACTTCTGTACGACACTACAGCAAATTGCTAAGAAACCTATTTTTACAATTTGACAAACTTCAAATTGATCTTCGATCCACGGTTTTTTCGGCAAATTTGATTAGAATTACACCTAGAATCCTTCTGTACTGTACGCGCAAAGTCGAAAAAATCTCCCCTACAAATTGACCCGCCCTAATGGTCGTACATAAATATGTATGTGCTGATATATTGGCACTGACAACGTCGGAAACCAGATACTAAAATTTAGTAAATTTTGTTAAAAGTTCTGAACGACAAGAATGAATAGTGGAACGTTGAAAATGGCTTCTGAAAAGTGCAACACAAGATATGCCGACATTTATACAGTGACTCAGAGGAAATTAAGAAAAATGCATCAAATTTTCATCAAAATTTTAGTTCTCAATATACATATGTAATTATATACAAAAAAAATCGAGAATGTACCTATCCTTTTCCATTTTTGTACATATGTATAATAAAAAAAAAAAAAATTAAATTGCTAAACAACCTCTGTTGAGCATAGGTATAACGTATTTTTTTGTATAGTAGAAAATGTTCAACACCATCAGCGAAAAGAAAAAAAATAATATCAAAAATCAACGGAATTTTGTAACAAACTTAAACTTGGGCACTTTGAGTCAGCTTCTAAAATTGTATCAAAAAGTTTAATATTTTTTAATGGAAATTTGCTGAATTTTTTTAATTTTTGTCTAAAGTTTGAAATTCTGATTTTCATAGTTTTTGCTGCAAAATGAGATATATTTTTATAAAAAATGAACAAAAAATATTTAGCATGAAAAACATTTTGAAATCGTAACAAAAATCAAGGCAGAAGCTTCTGAGAATCACTGTATGTAACTACATACATAAGACCGCATCACATTTCTAAGGAAGCAACAAATTCCAATGTACACCCGTGAGTCTAGTCCGATTTTTTCAAGGCAATTTCGATTTATTTATTTTTTTATTTTTATTTCAGCCGAGCATAGGGGTTGGTTTCTTACATGTTTCGGTGAAACCTTCATTCGACAAAAACTTTTCTTTTAATATTTGCAAGGGAATAAACGATTTTTGGTGAGCTTTAATTTACTGGCATTAGGAACTGAGGTAAGTACTGGAATGAGGTACTTCAGGTCAAATAAATGTTTCCTCAAGACAAGAACTTTGATATATGAAAAAGTGATCCCTACGTTCGGAAAAAAATATGTAATAATAATTCTTTTTTTTTCGAAATTGCCTTGCAACAAATCTTCAGATACAGAGCTGCACATCGGAGTTTTCTGGTACCGTGTAATGGATTTGGTGGACCTTCCAAAATTTTTCCTCTGCCGCAAGGGGTGCTGGTACCAAACCTTACGTTTCTAAGTATAAATTCATAGGATGCTGATAATGCTAATATTTTACTTTAGAAGTAGTGTGTACATATATCAATCAAACAATTGGTTAAGTAACCTAAGAACATCTCAAAATTTAAATTATCTTAACAAAAATATCACGAGCTTCAGTTGTCATGGCAACAGTAGCTTTTTATAAAAATCCCAATAATTTTGCTAGTTTTACAGCGGTCTAGTAGCGCATTTCAAGGTCATTGAGTACCCTGTATTGGTTACAGCAGAAAACGGAAAGTTAGTATAGATATTACAAATATCAAAATGAAAAAAACCAAGAGGTGCCCCGTTTGCGTTTCCCCATAAAAAAAATTTGGCCACTCTAATGTACATACATACTACATATCGCTAGCTTAGAATGAATATTTAATGAAAGGCAAATTTGAAAAGCAGGGATCCCACGATTTGTAGATTTGTGCAGATTTGTACATTTTCACAGTTACAAAGTGGTGTTGCTTGGATAGTTTTTATTCAGCTGAACTCCGTCTCGATAAAAATTTCTAAACAGCTCCTCTGACTGTCAAAATGTAAAAATATATAGAAATGCACAAATCGTGTGATACCTGTTTAGGTCCAAAAGAGGCACTGAAAATCCAATAAGCCCAAAATAATGGGAAATCTTTTAATAAAGATATAATCCTTCTGATTTTTTATACATTTTAGGTTTGTTTTATGTACGCAAAAGGTTATACTACACATTTGCGAAATACTTGAAAAAAAATGGGTATTGGTATCATCTTCTGAAAATTTGAAAAAAAAGAATGAACTTAGCAAGTTTTCACTCTAAGCCAGCGATATTTAGATTTCTTGCCAAGCGCATACTTATGCACCGAAACAAAGCAGTAAATTAGCAGAAAAACGTTTGAAATAGCCGTTTGAATGTGCTCAGTACGAACGATGAGGTAAGCAGAAAGACGCGTTGCTTTGAAATGTTGCAACACAATGCAGAGCAACCGCAGTCGTCATCGTTCAACGCAAGTCGTCAGCTAAAGAGTCGAAACAACCGAGACACACCATAGCCATACTATGTACATACTTGTCATCAGTCATTCTTCAGTGTTTGTATAAACATACCCAGTGGGAAATGGGAAAAGATTAACCACTACGGTTGAACGAAAAGATGCATCGCAATGTAAGTGAGCGGATGATGTGTAGCTTTGAAGCCACAAACAAAACAAAAAGTTTGAAAACTAACTGAAGTATGTTTTTTGTTCACTTTATCTCAACAGCTGCTGTAGCCTAATGGATGCGTGTTCGACTGCCGTGTTTTTGGACACGGGTTCAAAGCTTATTATTTTTTATTTTTATTCTATTTAAAGATTATATTTATAGTTTCGTAAAGCGTCATGCGACACATTACTTTCGTATGACATCGCTGTGGAGAAATCCGTGCATCTTTTCGTGCGTAGGTTATAGGGGCTATTCATTACTTTTTGCATTCCCAGACATTACCTTTCCCCACTGGGTACTTATGTACATGCATACATACGTCATGCGTACATATGTACAAACGTATCTTACGTGTGCACGTGATAATTGTAAAATTGTCCTTTTGTTGCAACACGGCGCACTCGAATGCATCAGAAGTTAAGAGGCGAAAGGCGAACTTTTAGCACCGCATTCGTCATGCAGGAAGTAAAATGTGCGCGCGTGCAGCAGGGACATTCCTCATAACAGTGAAGTACATATATATATATATAAATAAACACACGCGCATTTGCTACATACATATCTACATCCATATTTGCTGGGGCGACAAGCAAGCAATGACTCTCATATTTTTGCATTCCTCGGTCGAACATTTCAACTTGCGCAAACTACTTAATTTTAGAAAATATTAAGGAAAATTTTGAAATAGGACATAACTTTTTTGACTTGCGTGTTTCACATTAAACGTAATCAGTTTAGTCACTATTTCGTGATTGGTTGAATGAAATTAAAAGTGCAAATCATTTCCTGCTCGTTTAGGCCACTTTATGGATTTACTTTTCAATGTTCGTGCTCAGACAATTGTTTAATGCTACACAAGAAATTCGGGTATTGGTGAAAAGATATGAATAATAATTATTGTTTGTATTAAGTCATAAAAGAACTCGTAAGGCTAAAAGTAAATTTCTAACGAAAAAATATATTTTGGTCTTCAAAATTAATTGTAAAATTTGTATTATTTAATCTTAACATTCTTGAGAGAAACCTGCTTTCATACGCCACACATTCCAGCTTCAAATAATGTTTGTTTGGTATATAAAAAACTTCCGATAGGTTTGCGAGCATATTTACCTGGAAAAAAGAAGAAAAAAATATTTATTGATACGAGCATACAAATGCAAAGTAAGCGTTTTATTTAATTCCTAAAAAAACTTTAAGTGACTAACTTAAATGTTTATAAGACTTGCGATTAAAAGTTGCTTGAAGAACCCAATGCACGTTGGTAGAAGAATGCTGGAGCAATCTGGTGTTAACCGATTGAACTAAGGATTTGGATCTTAACTGTTACGGTGCAGCGCGTGGTTGAAGCACAACACAGCACACAGGATACCCAGTGTACCTAGCCTCTCTGACATGAAACCCGTGGGTGACTTGTTACCACCAAACACTAATTATTGATCTAAAGCCGGAGTCAAAGTCCAAAATCACAACCACTTCGGCAACCACATCGACCAACACAGGTTCGGTCTTCCCAATAATTATAGCAAGGGCTAATCCCCCGGAGGGAAAGCTTCAACTGGGCGGACCGGCAGGGTTAAACCTTCTGCGGTAAAGTTACAACCGGTAGACAAGCTGCGGACGGCCCACTTCCGTTGGATACGGTGAAGTTAAGTCCCAAATCACAATCAGATCGTCAACTAAAGGAGGAACTGGTTCTCCAGAAGGAAATTCATCCTTAAAGGAAACTAGCAGGACTAAACCCCCTAAGGAAAGCTCATACCCGTTGGACAAGCTGTCGATATCCTTCTCCAGGCACACCCATTACGCAGGATGCGCTGGCCGACTCAATGTCCACTAAGGATCTCGTATGCACATAATGCACCAGCCAGGGTAGCAGCTGGGCAAAAGACCTCAACCAGCGCCTTTTCTGTTCAAAGACCTTGAAAACTGGTTTGTTCTTCGTTAAAGAGGCAGGGGGACTGAAGGGAAGCCCCTAAGGCCATATAAAATACACATAACGAACTGACGGAGGAAAAAAATCATCTCGCAAGTGGGAAGTATTTGCTGTCAGTAACAATGTTCTTTCTCTAGCCCTCGGAGGGCCCTGGTCACTAAGAGACTTACATCTCAGGAAAGCGCGTCGAGTTAATCAAAGAGGAGTTACGCTTAAAACTCTGCTTCTAACCGCCAGTCGATGTCCCTACCCTTCGCAAAGCGGTTTAGCTAGGCTGCCAAAGAGCACCCAACTACTGGAAGTCCGTTCTAATGGGTCTACCATTCTATCGGGTGTAACCAAAGACGGGTCAAGCTGGTATCTTGTGCAGATGAAATACCTAAACGGATGAGATGGTGAGCTCATCTGACTTGGCCTGAAAGACTACTTGCCAGTGAATGGAGAATACATAATCTGAGTTGGCGAGACAAGGAACAATTTTTTTGGCCTTGTCACCAGCGATGCGCGCTGTGGCCAAATAATTATTTACGGCTCCATCGCTATTAAAATGCACAAGAAGACGCTCAAGAGACGGAGGAGACAGGCAACGCTTTGAGCAGTTACGCCAGCGGCTGCTGATCTTTGAATTTTGCTTAGCTTTTTAACTACGTAATCCTTAGTAAGTGCTGTCCACCAGACCAGCGCGCCGCAAGAGATTTAAGGGTCGGTTGGTAATTTTGTTTTACATGGACTAGTACTGTCTTCGGCTATGTTGGTCAGAGAGACATCGTTTTTCACAACATACAACGTTTTTTCATGTTGAGTAACATTTTTGTAAATTTTTTGGCTCTGTTATTGTTGTTTTTTGTTTTCAGTAAAAAAAAAAAACGTATACGCAAGCTGAGCTGAAGATCAAAATCATTTAACTAAAATATGCAGTTCAAAAAATGTGTTAAAAAATTTTGCAGTATAGCAACAACTACACAGGCCTGCTATGGTTTCCCCCTTAAAAAAGCAAGTTGCTAAGCTACAGCCGACTCAATGCTCATACAAAAATTTTTGAGTAACGTTAATTTCTTCATAACACAATGATCGGTACTAAACCAAACCAGTATGGGACCACCCTTGAGGTAGGTGCCATCTTTCTGATAAAAAAAAAAATCGAAAACGGTTCACGTGGTACAAAGTTATGTACCTAGTAGGGCTGTGCGATTAATTGATTATTCAAAATTTTAATTAATCATAAAGTAAATAACTCAATTATTCGATTAATCGGAAATTATGATTACTCAAAAGTTCAGTTACTCGAGTAATCGAGATTTTGATTAACCAAAAACAAAAATATTTGAGTAATTTGCTTTATGATTAATCAACATTATGAATAAAATGAGTAATCAACATTTCAAAGTACTCTTTACATACATACATATAAAGCAGTTGAAGTTCCTTGATACTTTGAAAAAAACGTATCTGTTTTCAAAAATTAAAATGAAATACATACATACAAACATATTTTTTTCATATACAGAATATAAAAAAGAAAATAAGCATTTTCCAAAGCAACCTCTTTTAACGAGCAAAATTAATTTTTTTTGAGTAATCATATTTCAAGTAACTCGATAAATCATCATTTTGAGTAATCAAAATCTTGATTACTCGAGTAATTGATTAACCGAATAACTGATTAACCAACTTGCTCGAGTAATCGAATAATCGCACAGCCCTAGTACCTAGATAAAAACAAAAAAGTATTCCGTTCAATTGATAGCCTTCTTATTTTTTTAAGTCGCTTAAACAATTATAGAAATCAGTTAACGTGGTCAAAAGTTATGCGCCAACATACATTAAAAAAAAAAAAAAATATTCCGACGAATTGATAACCTCCTCCTTTTTTGAAATCGGTTGAAAAAAATAACAGAGTATTTGTTGGAAGGGTCAAATTAAAAAGTTAAATTTCGCAGGCCTGTGCTATTAAATAGAAATGAAAATTAAACTTAGTAATTATAATTTTAATATTTCTCTAATAGCATTGACTTTTAACACAATGCAATCCGGCTTATTTAGCTACATATTCCCCAATGTATTGTGGGTGCCAAGTATGTAATCGTTTTATAGCACATTTATTACATTTCATTTTGTGCTTTTAATGAAAAATGCGACCACACAAGCGTGAAAACCGCGAACTATGTACTCTAAAACAAACATTTTAAGCTTATGAATAATACCGCTGCTATGAAATAGTTTAAATGGTAAGTAAGTAAAATTAACACTATGAAAATGTCCTGGGCACTGATCCCAAATAAAAGCTACTAATTTACAATTCATATTCAATTCATTATTCCCAAATGCAACTGAATATTCGATGGGAGTACATACTTACGTAATTATATGCACTCTTACGCAGGCATATGTACATTAGGGTGGCCCTTAAAAAAATGAAATTTTAAGTCTCATCCCCCCAGTCGTATATGTTTCACTATATTAGCATCGATGTGGGGGTTGACGTTTAGGAAATCTGATGTAATAATGTACTTAATACATTTAAGGACCACCCTTATGTGCATACATACCTAAGCATGTATGTATTTATGTGAAATTCGTTAGTTCCATTGAGATTTAAATAAACACAAAAATGCATTTACATTTTCGCATTTGTGCATATGCATAATGCAAAATGATGCCATTTAGTTACTTTTACCAATGAATAATTTACGAAATTGTGGCAAGAATGGGTGCAGAATTTACATACATTCATAGATATGTTTATGCAAACAAATGCGCTGGCAAGCTTCCATACGTACATATGTACATACATACGTTAAAACATGCGAATCAAACCTGCAAATGGAAAAATTGAATTTCCAAATTTTCTATAGTACATAAATACATACATACATATGTATATATGTATATGCATGCATTAAATGAGCGCTTAGAAGTGCGCTAAGTTCTGCACATACATACATACTTGCATATGCCAAAACATACTTACATACCATTTACATAGGACTTACCACGTCCGCCGCAGGGGGAAAGGCAATTGAATAATCAACCAATGGTTGAACTAAATATGTAGCAGCAGGACCACCGCTTAACATGCATTGCAATCGCAAATCGTATGTATGCAAAATTCAAAATTCAAAATTCAATTTCAATATACCCTGAATTAGTAAGGCAGACGATCGAAATTTCTACCTAAAAGGATTTGACTACATACTCGCGCAAAACGCATTGCATCTATTCAATTTGAATTGCAGTGAATGTTTACATACATACATACATGTATGTATCGCAGCGGCATTGTATGACAGAAAAAATGCTTCACATTTCGGCAAGGAAACAAAAAAAAAACGCAAATTTTTGTTAGCCCAGCATTATCTCGCCAAAAAAAGCGTCGAAGCTTTCATTTAATATTGCTGTGTAGGAAATTCTCGCTTTTTTTTGCTGCTAAGCGCCACTTACAAGTAGCGCTAAAGAGGTGTCGGATATCAGTTCGGTTTGGTTATATTTAGTGAAAGCTTCCACACATTTTAATTTTCTATGATAAAGCATTCTTATGACAAAGGCTAAAAAAATACGCATACGTTGCTGGTTCAAAAGTTAAGCAAGAAGCATATCGAACACGTTGTTCAAATGGGTAATGACCCAAAGTATTTTTAATTTTATTACATAAATTCATAATTCTCAAACAGCATGTACATTTTAAGGTTGAATTGCCATTTACAAGCGTAGATTTCGACCGAACGACAAAGATTTAACTACCAGAAAAGCGGCCCATGTAAAAGCAGCTTTACTTGCTAACCGATGCGCATTTATTTACCTGGCTGCTCACCACTGGCTTTTTATTTATAATATTGCTATGTAGTACATGTTATGCGTGAGCATCCCTACCGTCCCCACAATGGCATTGGCCAGCAGGTGCAGATAGCTTTATAAGGAACAGCTTTTTTAGGATAAATAATCTGCATAAAAATCTATAGGCACACAAAATTGAAACATCAATTGGATGAGTGAAGTAGTTGTAGGTCGCCTCCTGGATGTAGAGGTTGTTTTTGATAACACGTTACTCTATAATCTGTTTGTTTCTTAAATGGCAAGGCCTCTGATGCTCAAAGCTACGCGGATGACATTGCCATAACTATCCTAAACCACGAGACTAGCTCAGTTGTTTTCTCCATGAAATGTTAGCAGTTACTATAATCATTTTTTCCGGGAGAAATGTTATTTTTCACTTAAGAAGGCAAATGTCAAGGGGTTATACTTGAGAAAACTGGAGCATCACTTTTCACTTGCTAGCCAAATGTACGAAACCATTTAAAAACCAATTTTAACTGAAGCAGATACAGAAGAAATTAGAATCTAAAAGTATGTTCAGATAGGCCGCTAATCGGGCAATTAGCCAAGCTTTTTCAAATAAGGCACTGATTGAGCTCGATTTGCCATACAAAATTTCCATTCTTAATTGCACGATAAGTGCTTAATTGAGTGCTAATTGAATGAATTTTTTCACTTTGAATTTTGACTTTGAGGTATGTTTATTGAACAAATAGCAATCAGCTGTTCGTTTCTGGTCCACTTTTATGGCTGATATTCAAACAGGGATGGAAAATTGTACCCAATCTGCGATAAAAGTTTACCTAAAAGTGGATAAATGAACCCAGAAAATAAATATGTATTTTTATATGTATATAGATAATACAACTCCATACAATATCAACTTCCGCATTCACATTAAACTATCGCTATTGGCTATAAATCATTTGTATACCCCTTCACAAAGGAGGGAGGCTATTTGACAAGTTATCCTTACCAGAAAATGAGTTGAAATGTGAATAAAAATAAGAACTGATCTCCTGAGAAGTTATTTGACTACGTTCCAAATGTATCTGAAATGGGGTGTTTGTACCGAATGTACTTTCAAACTAAATAAAGGTACGATTGTACCAACTTGTTCATCAATGTAGCAATTGGAGCAACTGACTGCATGTGATTACCAAAAAGCGATAGCTCAATTAAAAGGTTTAATTGAAATATCGAATTAAATTTCTGTCTGAGCTTAATATAAGTTTATAAGATCTAGGCTATATGGCGGATGCATTAAAGCGTCCTAGCCAAGCTCCCTTAAGCTTTGCTGAGTAATTAAACTTAAAATTCGCTTTGGTCAATTATAGTCAGGCTGTTCAACCGCTCGTGGTTTTGTAGACTCGAAGATGGAAATCTGGTTCATCAAATATAGCAAAATTCATGGGTTTCGAGCTTATTTCCTATATCCAGACTTTTCTTTAGTGGATGTTTATTTATCTAGCGATCGCTTGACCGATCAAGATGTATTTTGGAGCGAATTTCCGTCATTCCTTGCCAATGGTAATCGCAATGACAAGACTATGGTAGTGATAATGATGACTGGTAATGGTATTATAATTAGTAATGGTATTTTCTAATGGTAATGATAATGTTATTGGTAATGATAATGATAATGGCAAGGGTTATAGTAATGCTACTGATCATTGGTAATGGTAATGATCATTGATAATGGTTCGTGGTAGTGGCAATGGTAATAGAGTTAATTGGTATTTGTTGAAGTTAATTGGTAATTTAGAAAAAGGGTTTTTTCTTAACAGCGGTCGACCCTCGGCAGGCAATGGCAAACCTCCGAGTGTATTTCTGCCATGAAAAACAGCTTCTCATAAAAATACTATCGCCGTTCGGAGTCGGCGTAAAACTGTAGGTCCCTCCGCTTTGTGTGACAACATCAAGGCGCACGTCACAAATCGGAGGAGAAGCTCGGCCA
Source organism: Rhagoletis zephyria (assembly GCF_001687245.7). NCBI lineage: Eukaryota > Metazoa > Arthropoda > Insecta > Diptera > Tephritidae > Rhagoletis > Rhagoletis zephyria. The sequence continues at coordinate 81,738 of NW_016157910.1, forward strand.
AACACTAACATATGTGTAAGCGCCAATCTATTATTATTATTATTATTATTAATTGGTAATGGTATTGATGATAGTCATGGTAATTGATGACGGTAATGGAAATGGTGGGCAAAAGGGTTATGGTAATGGTTATGTAAAGATAAAAGTCAGTTTTTTTAATTCTCTGTGTGCTCGTATGAATACTCATTTTAAGTACATACTTATACAATTACAGAGCTCTCCCAGGTAACAATAAAAAAAACAATGCAGTCAATAAATGTGAATTTATACCTTATCGCAAAATAAAACTGTATCACCCCTTTAGTTGCATATTAAAAAGGTCACACACTGGTATGTAAGTTTGTATGTATGTGTTTCATGCACGTAACGGCTGTTTGTGTTTTTTTTATTTCCTCATGCACAAGCATAGACGTTTATATACAAATGTATTTATAGTTACATACATATTTATTATGTCGAACTGGTTCAAAAGCTCGAAATTTTAATAAAAATTTGTGGAATTTTTCTAAGTTTTGTATAAGGTTTGAAAGTGTGATTTATATAGTTCTTATTTTTCCTCATTAATCATCTTATCTTAAAGAATTTTCGTTGTTACATTGAAATATTTTTCGTTGTTACATTTAAACCAAAAAGACTATACAGGTCTCCTTTTGATATTGTTAAGAGTTAAACTTATGTTTTTCCTCATCAAATTAATAACCAAAATAAAAATGTAATATTTTTTATGTAGTATCGCCCCGTTGTCGAAATTCGAACACTTCACTGATATCAAACACTTTTTCATTTTGCCTGGGAAGTTGATCGTCTAGGTCACTTATATTGTTTCGTGGAGAAATATACATTTTGTTAAATAATTTTAAAATCCATAGATGGTGAAACCAAAGTAGGCATTCATAGGCTTATACAGAAATTGGAATAAATAACTCGGCTCTGGAGCCACCAATCGGGCCTATTTTTTGCAGGTATATTTCTCTTGATGTTAGTAATACGTATTTCGAATCGTGCCATAAATACAAATTTTCGGAAGAACTCGACTCCTGCGCCACCTACCGGAAAAACAAACAAAATGCGCACCTCCCCTTTGAATCACCTTTCGAACAAAAGAACAACCATATATGGATATATGTATATGTAGATATTGATACCGATATATGATACTATTTAAAGTTTCATTTTAACACAACGTGTATTAAACCAATAGTGATACTATATTTTTGAGTGTATGTATAAATATTCCAGCTGGTTTTTAGGTGCTTTCTCATTTTAGCCGTTTTATATTTGCATTTTACCTCTTCGTGGCAAACATCATGGTGTATCTAATATTTACATACCTACATAAATATACACACATCAAAAAAAAAAATCCACGTGCATTCGCTTATGTATGTATTTAAGTACGCGTATGTTAGCATATATGAATATTATTACTTAAATGCCTTTTACAGTCTAACGCCACTTTAGTCGCTAATAGCTTTATGGTTTACCTGAGATGCATTATTTAACCAATTAAAAACGAAAACCATAGCTAGTTGCAATGACAAACTAAGTGGAAGTAATCTAACGGTTAGCGTATATAATTTTAGTATTATAACATTTATTTAATTGCCCACACATGCCGATGGCCTTATGGGGTGCCACAAAAACTAGCTTGAAAACTGGTTAAAATTATGTACTGTGACTAACTTTTTTCTACTGGCCATGACACATTACTGACTATAATTTATTAAATAGGCGGGTATAACTGAACTGAGAATAAGTTGGGTATTTTTTGCTGGAAAATATGTACGTAGTTAAGGAAAATCGAATCTAATAAAGCTACGCGCTAGTCGATTTTAAAGTTAGGGTGCGACAAGCAAAGGAGCTTTTGTCTCATGGTAGGAAACTTGAGCCTCCACAAAGAAACGTCTGTAAAATAGATGAGGCTGATCAACTTTATAGGGCCCCGAAGCATCGGCGTCTACAGCACTAGGTTCCAAAGATTCATTAAGCCACGGATATCTATGGATGTGCGACCGACCAACAATGCAAGGAAAGATCAATCTCAAGCTGCTGCAATCACGAAAGACGGAAAATGAGTTCGCCACTCGAATCTTAGACCTGCACTCAGAGAGCGCTCTTCAACAAACCGATATATGACAGCAGTGGAACCACAATTCCGACACGAAAAGCGCTCGAAATCTGATAAAGAAAGTTAAGCAACTGACGAAGTGTTGCAACAACAATGGCGACCTAGTTGCCGATATCCAGGATATATTTAAATTATGGAGGGAACACTTTTTAACACCTATTAAATGGTAATAATACTTAAAGCAGTGAAGAAGATGCAACTGAACCCCAGTCGATGGTGACGGAATCTATGTACCAACGTCTGACTATGATGAGGTACGAATAGAATTTCGCGACTGACACACAACAAAGCTGCCTTAGCTGAGCTCTCGAACTGTGAATATTGCAACATTTCTCATCTGTCCATGCTGTATATGGAGTAGAAACATTTATAATGAAAACAGCTGATGAGATGGCCTTTGTTAGAGATAAAGTTTTTCCGAATAGATGGAGGGCAATTGGCACGGAACAGAAATGACTAGCGTGTTCTATTGGACTCGACCAAAATCGCTCAGGCGGTTCCAGCGCCGAATAAGAAGAAGAAAAACAGCAGCAAAGGTCTCGGAAATAAAGGACGATTCTGCGGTGATGACGAGTCTGCGTTTGAGAACAACGGCGGAAGGATTTGTTAGACGAATTCGACTTCTGGTCCGCGAGCCATCTAAGAACGATAGAAAATTTGCTTTCATCAGTGCTAGCACTTCATCTGATAACAGCAAGGTGCACATTACGTAAAAATGGCAACAGAATTTCGGTAGAACAAAAGCGTTACTTAAAAGACCTCAGTCCCCATGGGCATTGTCTTATATCGAGGCACACGACCAAAAATGGGACTGATCAGAATGGGTACTTGTATGTCAATACAGGAAAAGTATACGAAGGAAGTCTCGTACGTACGTTGCATTTCTTTTAATTTCAGGGCCATATTCAAAGGCTATTTTCTTTTTTATTAGTTTGATTTCAGACTCGAATTTAGCGACCCAAGAACTCTTAGTTTCGATTTCAGCGACCTCAAAAACGCCTATAAACCTGGATTCATGTGAATAGACTTGTTTTTTAAATTACTTATGTGCACAAAATGGGTATCAAATATCATTGTGCGACAGGTTAGAATTTAAAACCTAGTATCAAGGCGAGGCTAATCTCTTTCAAATTGTGTCCTAACCACCGAGTACACTTTTTCACGTGATGCTAAATTTTTTTGACGCAGTCGTCACCATTAATTGCACTCTTCGATGACAAAAAATCTATGCGGTTTGGGTGGTCATCACTTTAAGTGGCAATTGATAACATTGCCATTTATTAAATAATATCTATGTATATACATTCCTACATATGTATGCACGTACGTACATACCGAGTATACTTCAGTGATCGGACTTCTACCACATTGTGATAGATCTGCCACTTTTTTGAGCATCTACCACACAAGGTCTGAAATCTACCACATATTTGCGTTTTTTGAGTAGCTTTATTTTTGCTCGACATAATTTTCTTAATTTTAAGAGAAAAAATTGTTAAACACTAAACACTAACAACAAAGCTGAATGGGCGGATAAAATAAACTGTAAAATAGTAAATTTTCACATTAATCAATTTTTCGACAGGGAACGTAGTTTTATTGTGTTAAATTGCAAAATGTATGATTTATAAAAAACGGCGATTTTTGTGAAAGTATTAGCAAATTTCAGTACATCTAAAGTATCTAAGGCGTTGTTTACTTTTACTTGAGAATTGTCCAAATCGGCAAATCCCAAGTAAATAGCGGTTTCTGGAACGTGCTACATTTATTAGCTACATCGTGATGTGATAAAAAGAAATGCTGGCAGCACTCCGCAAGGATGCAGAAATCTGTCAAAATATGTTCGAAATATATTTTTTGATGTGGAAGGAACTGCTTTATACTGCCAAGGAAACAAACTCCAAAACTCAACGCAATTTTTAGCAAACTTTTGCACTTTATTAAACTGAAATTATTATTTTTGTAGATTCTAATTAAAATGTTTGCATTTTAGGTGAAACCTTGCAGAAGTTTTTAATTTTTGTACAAAGTTTATTCAAAACCTAAGATCAACCACATTTTTTTTTAAATCTACCACACAATTTTTTTTTTAAGTCCGATCACTGGTGTACATATGCAACACACAAATAAATGGCGCTGACCCGGATTTGGGAAGAGAACCGCTGCGGCAATGGCATCCGTATGTAATTGACATCTACATACATACATACATACATATTTGTTTATATACTGTATGAATGCGTTTATATAAATAGTATATAACTCAAAATGACGCATGAATGCAACCAACTGTCAATCAATCGATTAGTTCAGCCAATCCAAATCGTTTATTAATCATTAACGAGGATGGAAAACTGCACAAGTCAATGGGTCAGTTCGAGTATCTCTGCTGTCAGCATTGATAATATTTAAGGAAATTGTATTTTTTGCTCGGAATTTTTTTCTTTTCCATTTATGTATTTGCTCTTGCACATAACAAGTTAACCGCTGCATTCCGTAAGTGACATTCAACTTTTTCAAATGCCAAAGTTGAGGCCACCACAAAAGCACCTGTTGAGCTGGCTGTTGATTTGGCAAAGGGTTGGATATCTACATGGTATAAGGGTTTTTTTTAATTATTTTTTTTTTTTTGCATAAGTACATATAAGAGTTCTATGGGATATAAAATTTGTACAATGGAATTACTTTTAGTAATTGGCGTAGAGAGTGGAGACCAAATACAGAGAACAGCACAAAAGCTCACACGCTTAAATTAAATTGACTGTCTGTCGTTAGTCTCGGTTCGGTAGTTCGGTCAGAATGTCTATTTCGTAACTCATTTGGTGCACACGATAACTCACAAAAAAGATGAATATTGCAAACAAAATCCAGTACATCTCTCGTTATTTGGATCCTTGCTCGAAAAACGCTTTAAAGTTTCTTAATTGTGTTTACCAGATTGAAAAAATAAATAAATAAAACTGTCCTTATTTTAAAATTAGGTCCAGAGAATAAAGTGGTTATCATTCCTTGGAGATAGATTTCTTGTTTTAATTGCGAAAACAATTGTAAGTAAGTACTTAAGTACTTAGGGCCATTTTCGAAAGTAGCATTTAACTTTAAAACTCACTTGATATTTAAAGGTTGGATTAAAAATAAAGCTATGTCTAAAGCTAAGAATTTCTATTAACGGTTTTTGACGTATGTATGTTTCTTGGTTGCAAACCAATTTAAAACCGACAATAAAATGCTTTACTTTAGACACAATTATAAATTTTAATGCAACCTTTAAATATAAAGCGAGCTTTAAAGTTACGGGTTACTTGAGAAAACGGCACTTACTTAATGTGGCAATAAAGGCAAATTTACTTCCGGAAACAGATTTCCCAGATTTTGTTATGATTTTATTACACAGCATAGGAGAAGAATGGTTATTTCGGCATACTTCATTAAAGAGCATTTTTTATACTATGAGGCAGGTTTGGGTTAAAAATGGTAAATTGGTAGTACTGCGGCCACTTTCCAAATGCCCAGGATTTTGAAATATTTTAAGTACTTATAAAGCAAATCTACTCGGACAGTTTTATTTACATACACATACTTAGTAACCACCTTAACAGATCACCTAAGATACATTAAAAGGCAGTGTCACACGATTGGGTATTTGCCAAAATTTGGCGTAAATCGTATCCGAATTGTGTGAACACCCAAAATATTTTTCTTTACCCCATCACGAAAATTAATTTGTTGAAATTTTTCAATAGAACATCGCTGTATTGTACCAATCTTTCGACTACAAAAAAAAAAAATTCCCATTTTTTTACCAATAGCCCAATATAAGAATGTACAAATTTGTACAAATGCCTTATGCAGTTAAAAAAAAATCAAAAAATTTCGTTAACATTTTGTGTTTTTTAATTAAATTCTAGGTATGCAATTTTTTTGCCCATTGAATTCTAGTATAATAAAGTACGAAATGGCTAAAAATTTCGATTGATTTTTTAGAAATTTTAAAAAGTTCGAAATTTGTACGAATGTTTGTTGATTTTTTTTTTAATATTGCACAAATTTGGTAACTTGGATTCACACGGGTTTTGTTAAAGAATGAACAATATTTTTTTAAAATAAATTACAAAAGTTCAAAGTTCTGAAATGTAGGATTTTAAGGCACTAAAAACTTGAAAAAAGGAAAATACGGCCCAAATACATTTTTTTTTTGTAATATTTTGGTCCAAATTTACTTTTAAATTTCTCATCAGATTTTGCAAAAATTAGGCTTTGTAGTTAACGTATCACCATTAACTTCAACAAATTTTGAATTTAAAATTTGCAATGTATATGGCCTCCGAGAAACAATTAATATACCTAAGTATAAGTTTGATCACTTTCTTCATGCCTTCTGAAATCCACTTTCATCAATGTCATTTTTGAAATTTTATAGCCGGCAAAATTTTCAAGTCCATCATATTCCACATCTTTAAGTGGACTGGTGAAATCTTCTGCTTAAAAAAAAAAATATATTACTTCTAGTCATCAGGTAGCATGAATTTGATGATATGTCACAATTTTGTTAAAAGTCAAAGTGGTTAACAACAACAACGAATGTCATTAAATGGAACTAAATATCTCCTTTTTTGTAACATAAGAAACTTAAGAAATAGGTATTCAAATGCCAGAATCATTGCCACTGATTTATTCGGTTAAGGTAAATACATTCCCGCCTAAGTATTTAGAAAGTTTTTAACCTTTCCACAAGCAATTTGTTTCAAATGATTTATTTTCGTATAACTTTTCCTGATATTTTTCACACGTGTATCGCATACCTTGTAATTTCCACAGACGCAGAAGTATTCATTTGCATTTGTACATAAATATGTACATTTACATATGCATATACAAATGCACATTAGGGTAGTCCAGAAAAAAAAAGCATGTGAAAAGGTAAAATCGTATCTTTTTTGCTCTCACCCCCTAGGATTGTTCTCTACCGAAAAAATATACCCCTTTTTATACCCGAGCGCACTTGTGCACAAGGGTATTATAACTTTGTTCACATAACGGTTGTTTGTAACAGGCAAAACGAATCGAGATAGATATAGACAAATGTATATCGTGTAGCGGTAGCTTTCGGAAAGGTGGAAAACATATATTTAATAATTGCGCCGGGTATTTAATGTTCGGCTCCGCCCGAACTTAGACTTTCTTACTTGTTTTATTTTGAAATCAAAAAATATTTAGATGTCGCTCAAAGCGCTCAAAGTGTTCCATGTATTTTATATGGGAAGAAAAAAACCTTTCGTACCTAGATACCATTTCTAGTCTCCTGAAGAAAACCAGAGTTTTGCGATCGAAAAATATTGATTTTCAAAAATTATATACTATTTCTAAATTTTTATTTTTTTTATCGTATAAAATACATGGCAAATTTTGAGCGCTTTGAGCGACCTCTAAATATTTTTTGATTTCAAAATAAAAAATATGGGTATATTTTTTCGATATAACAATCCAAGGGGGTTAGAGAATTGAAATTGCGACTATACTTGTTTTGGACCACCATAATGTACATACATACATACATACATAGCAAGAATGATAGAATACAAGATTGCGCCGATCAGAGAGGATTTTTGAGAATAACTTTTGTGTGACGTCACACTGGTGCAATTGCGAGAGAGAAATGCCAAAACGTGAGCAAGAATGGAAGAAGAAGAAAAANACGTCATGCAGACAACGATTATGTCAAATTCGTTAAGAGAGGAATAGCGGTCCGAGATCGGCGCAACCTTTGTATTCTCTCAATCGTGCATACATAGTATATGTACTTCCCCCTCTAAATAAAAACAATTTTGTCATAGGTCAGTGAATGCCCCAAAACTGCTCTGCAGAGCTAAATCACTAGTAATTACGGAAATGCCGCTATCTTCCGTTTGAGGCAACCTTGGCACTTAACTACACCGGCTAGCAGAGCCAAATATACTCGCAGACGCACGTACACACGCACACATACCTGAACAATAGCAGCTGCCGATGAGGCTGAGCAAAAGCCAGACACCAAATGTAATCCATAAATTAAATTTTGATGGCACTTCACTGTGGCAGTTGTAGTAGCTGCTGCCACTGTTTTTGTTGTTGTTGTTGTTGTTGTGAAAAAGCACAAATTTAGATTTTTGTAAACGTCGCTCACATTCCTCCATGGCTAGGTATTTATTTTATGTATTTTTTGTCGTTGTTATAGTTGTATAGATTTATGGTAATTACAATTGAACGAGCAGCGTTGTATGGCAGAGGTCGAGGAGTGAATGAACCCCAAAAAACTTTGAATTTATCTATGGGCTGCAACTTAGCTTTTGTAAACAATTCTACATATTTTCGAGTGGAAAACTGCTGAACTGCTGCATTATTTAACCCCAATTTTTATATTTTTTTTTTACTTTGTTATTTGTTTACTTTACTTATTTTTTCTTGCTATATTTTACGCTAATTGCCTTTAATTTTTTTTTTTATTTTTGCGATTTCCTCAAAATGGCAACGCTGTTTTGTCGGTTAGAGAGCGCACGAGCGATCGCTTTTTGGCGTTTTGAGAGCGATCGACATTCGCTAATAAACTCGTTACACCAACACACACGCGCATAAGCGGGTCGCTGAAAGTAGCCGACAGCGCAGCCAATAACTGGTTTTTGTTGATATTCACAAACCTAACAACAACATCACATGCCGCGGCACACCTGCCTGGCATTTCCCAGCACTTTAACGAACGAATATGTACGAGCGAGTATTACTCACTGACGCTGACAACGACGCTCAGGTAAGCAGACGAACGCATAAACGCGCCGCATAGTTACTAAGGTGAGTTTGTATGTGCGCGCGCGACTCACAAAATTTACCAGAGCGCCAACAGCAGCGAACACTGTATTCGTTTTACATACACACAACTGCACCAAATTCACACAGATGCAAACATACAAAACCAAGAGATACTTGAATGGCCAGTTGTATACTTTTTAATTAATTTGGAATGCTCAGGCCCTTCTCTTGCTTCCAGTTTTTCTTCATTTGTTTGACTTTAAATTGGGAATGCATGCGCTCGAGAACTTGATTTATATGCATCAATGCACTTCATACTTAATTTTATTTCACTAGTGTTGTAGGTATCTTTGTATTATTTAGTGGCTAGAATCAACTTGTGTCTACCTACAAACTTTAATTTCAGCTACTCGCTACTATATTTTTTTTTTGTTATTTTCGCAGCACTGCTGGCTGCTTAAATGCTTTTAGCATTCACGAAAATTTCTTCACACACACACACATATGCCCGCATTTCGGTTATGTTTTTTTTTCTTGGCTTCCCAAGCACTTTTCTTTCGATTTTTCACTAAAATTATTCAAGTGTTGCGCCGCCATTCATTTATTTTCATATCTCCATTGATTTCAATGATACAGCTAATGTATCGCTAAGCAGGCATCAACTTATTTTCCATTTGCACAACACACCGAACGAAAAATTTAAAAAAATTCACAACGAAACCGTCGACTAGCGTGACTTCCGGTAGCACACGACTTTCGCACGGCACAGCACAACGAAATCTATTCACCACCAGCACAATGAAGTGCAATCGAACTCCAGCTGGTCGCGTCTTCAGGCCACGAAAACTCACTCATAAAACTCACCACTGTAAAATGAGTGAGATGCGTTAAAATCTCAATACTTGTGAGAAACCGGTTGCTGGTTGCTCTTTTGCGCTCGCTGTGTGTTTTTGCTTGAGTGTTTTTTAAATTGCGCCCGCTGATGGGGTTTGTTTTTTTTTTTAAGGAAACGGAAGTTATATTGCTGTCATAATGAGTGAAATAACTTATTGCCAATCGAAAGTAGGTGAATTCTACATATTTTTTACGATTGTTGATTTTCTACATTCATTTTTTAGCTGTAGAACAAACGGTTTTCTGCAGCACCCCAACCCTCCTTAACATTTAAAATTCTCCCTTTGGAACGAAAGCAATTTCGATTTTATGCAGTTGCGCGTTGTCACATGGCTTTTGCAACAAGTGGGTTCCGAAAGTATAGTGACGTGCATGTACATACATACATTTGTGTACAGAATGTTGTTATTACAATACATATGTATGTACATAAGTACATATTATGACACAAAAGTTGCACGTGGCTAAGAGGTACATATGAGCACTGTGCGGACGATTTTTTAAACCCGTGCGCACTTGTGCACTTGTGTGGAAATGAAAGAAATGGGACAGAAGCAACGCCTTCATCCCATATAACGGTATTTTTGAAAAACTCAAAAACGTCAAATTATAGGACTTGAGCTATAGATGTGCAATAAGATTTTACTTTTTCGAAGAGTTGCCTCCTGTTAAACCCATAAATTCAAATCATTTAATAATATATGCCATCAGATCCGCATCGTTCATTCGATTTTCAAAAGAGAGGTGTCAAATTAAAGGACTTGTGCTGTAGATGATAAGGTTTTACTTTTTCGAAAAGAGTTGCCACTTAAAAAAAAAAAATAGGTACAAATTATTCAATAAGTTAAACCAATTACTAAAAAATTAATTGTTTTTTGAAAAGCTTTGTTTCTTAACTTCCTGTAGGAGGGTTGCCAACTGTTAAAAGAATTCAATTCAATTTGAAATAAAGGAATAAGGTAACGTAAAAATTTAACACAGTATGGGTGCCAGCCAAATAAGTTTAAGAGGGAAGTAGTTTGTAAATATTTTGAAAAGGGTTGCCATCTGTTTGAAAAGTCAAATTTAGTTAACTTATACACAATGAAATATTGAAATATGTCAAACGAAACACTGTTAAGAAGTGGGTTTGAAAATGCTTTGTTTCGAATTTTGTATGTATATTGAAGGGGTTGCCACATGAGTACAAAAATTAGATTCAACTTAATTCATCAGTTAATTAAAATACATGCTATATATCATAATGTTAGACGAATGAAATTTAAGTAGTTTTTAGCTTAAAAATACTATTAAAACGGGTTGCCACCTGTTCGAAAATTCAAATTAATTAAATTATATACAAGTTTTATGAAATATTAAAATACCAGTGTCAATGTGAAGAAATATTTAGTTTCAACATTCAGAATGTTTGAGGATGGTTGCCGCGTGTTTAAAAACTCTCATGCAAATTATTTAATAAATTAATTATTAAAAGAGGATGTTTATCGGATTGAGTGTGAAAAGACTTTATTTCTAACCTTTAATGGGAAAGGGGGGTTGACACGTTTTTGTAAAACCAAATTCAGCTGAATTCCTAAGTTAGACGATAGAGATTTAAGAATATTTTAGTTCGAAAATAATTTTGAAAAGGATTTCCAATTTAAAGGGCCTTTCAAAAGGGTTTAAAGCGTCAAATTTAGATAACTTGTACACGCGTTTTATGAAATATTGAAATGTGAGTGTTATTTCGAACTTCAAAAATGAGAGGTCAAAATAAAGACTTTGGTCTATAGATGTGCGGTAAGGTTTTATTTATTGAAGTTAAATTTTTTTTTTTGGTTTTATCGGTACAGGGTGATTTAAAATTTGATGATATTTAAAACCGATACTATGCGACATTCTTTTCACACCGAAACCGCTCCACGGATTTAGATGAACATTTGGAATAGTTTGTAGGTATTGAAATTAAATTGCTCAGTTTTTATTCATACGGCCTAATAACAAATCTTTTTACAGGGGATTTACTTCTTATATAGTACGCCCTCGGTAAAAGCAACCGTTAAAGATTCGGACAGTTGCTTTAATTGAAGTTCGTTGCCATAACTGAATCACAAAAAAGTCCCGTCTGAAATGAGTATTTAAGCTGAAAACAAAAGTATCAAAAGTAAAATAATATTGTTCCTGGTAAGACAAAACAAGAGTATTAATTTACTTCACTTTGAAATCATTTATTTGTAAACAAAATCGAAATACATATGTTCTTTGTTGATTTGTTTTAAAAAATTGAAAAATGCTCGTTTGTATTACATTTTTGTCGACGGTCGACTCTCTAAGCTTTTTAAGAGCTGAAAATGTTTTATTATTAAAGAATGGTTAAATATACAATTGGGTGTTATTATTGGAAATCTCCTGAAGAGAACCAGAGTTCTCAAATCGAAAAATATTGATTTTGAAAAATTCTCCTTCCACCATTACCACCATTTTGTTCCCATATAAATGCACACAAAACTTTGAGGGTTATATTTTTATTCGATTTAGAACAATTTTAGGGTTGAGAGCATTTAAATTCCGACTTTACTTTTCTACATACATTTTTGGACCACCCTATTGTACATATATGAAAACTTCGGCTAAATATATCACAAAGTTTCAGTATTTTATTTTTTTTCATTGCTCAATAAGTGCAGCCATTATAAGTTCGTATCTTAGGTATAGGAGAGTGCATCTATAAGTTCGTTGCCTTTCGAATCAAGCATTGATTTTTCGGCTCAAACACTATCAAACTTGAAACATCTATATTTCCACCAAATTCTAAATGCATTCCAAATATTGCGATTTTTCGAATCAATCAAAATAACTGCGAGCTTTTCAAGCACAAACTGCGATGTTTAAGCAACTACTGAACCCAAACTACACAGAATTGAGATTTGGAAAAACCTTTTGGCAAAAAATCGATTTTTATATATCTACACGACAAAACGTGTATATTCAAAAACCGGTTTATTGATTTTTACAAAATTTGTTACTCTAATTGACTAATTTTTCCAAGCCCCCTAAGAATTGGTCTAAAATTTTCGTGAATGTCTTAATTTTGTAGGCAGAGTAAAACAAAATATAGATAGTGATATTTAAGGACCCCACTAATGTACGTACAGTGCATATAAAAGTTCTACAGTGAAGCATACTATAGGTATGGTTTAATATACTATATTACAGTACATACTTAAATTAATTTGTTTATTTATGCATTAAGGTTTCATTCGTGCTTTTAATACAAAATTAATATATTAGGTACGAAAGTATGTGCATAAATGTATGTATGTATGTGACAACTGTTTCACCACACATTAAATACAAGATTAAAAAAATCTTTTACAATTTGTGTGTTCGGCTGTGGCTGCTTTACCAACATAAATACTTAAAAGCTTTTCTACACATTTAATTGAACACAAACACATGTATGTATGTATGTCTGTTTGTAGATATAAAAGTAAATATTTTTGTGAACTTTGGAAACCAATCCTTTTGCTTTTCAGCAGCAAACTACCAGGCAAGCACTCTGCCAGGCAGTCAATCATTAATGCATTAATTAACGCCAATGGCGCCGGCACGTGATTTCAGGTGTAAATCAAATGGCGTGAATACTGAAAAGTTTTCGGTTGACTGCCTTTTGTAATCGATATCGATGTCGACATCGAAAAATCTTGAAATATTAAAGCCTGATTTCTTTGATTAAATTTGGTTGACTTTGCATTAATGTGTTTGTTGCGCAATCTATTTTCACGCTTAATTAGACGAAAACTAGAGTATACAAAAGTTTTCAAATGGCTTTAGGCATCCTTACTAATATTATAAATCCGAAAGTGAGTTTGTTTGTTTATTACGCTTTCACGCTTTAGCTACTAGCTATAGGATAGATTTAATCTCGATTAGACGAAGGGGCGTGGCACCTTCCATACAAATGGAATTTTTCATACTGCATATCTTAGGAAATATTTGTGATACGAGTAAGTGGAACTTGGTATGGAGATATATAAAATCAATTGCATACTTATGGAGGAGGGCTGCCACCTGTTTCAAAAATCAAATTCAACTTGAATTAAGGGAATTACTTATTTCAAAATTATATTAAAAAATGGATGCCAAGAGGCTTAAAAATTTGTAGTTCGAAAATATTTTGAAAAGGGTTGCTACAAATTTACTTTAACTATTCGCAAGCTAACTAAAAAATTAAAATATGGGTGTCAAATGAAAGATTGTTTTGAAACCTTCAGATTGAACATTTAAAATATTACTGAGGTATTTTACAAGCGTTGCCACCCGTTTAAAAATTAAATTCCCTCAATTTAAATGAATTACTACAATATGGGTATTAATCTTAGTATAGGTATATTAGTCTTAGTTCTAAACTACATGTAGGAGGGTTGCCACCTATTTGAAAAATCAAATTCTTCTTGAATTAAAGGAATTGGAAGGATAATTGGAATATGTATCCCAATATGGACGTCAGACAAGAGGGATTTAATAGGGTTTTGGTAAAAAAAAAATATTTCGAAGAGGCTTGCCACCTGTTTTAACAGTCGAGTTTAAATTAGAAATTTTCAGCTTGAACAGGTAGAGTTTTATGAGGTTTTTGAAGAGGCTTGCCACCTGTTTAAATCTAAATTCAAATAAAATTTTATTGTAAGTTTAATGAGTTATTACAATCTGGGTTATAAACGGAAGAGTCTTGAAATGGATTTATTTCTAAGCTACCCTGTAAAGCAGGGACTCCACATATTTGAAAATTCAAATTCAACTTGAATTATTGAAATTGAATTGAAATTTTCAATCATTTCAATGAATTATTGCAATATGGGTATCAATCGAAATGATTTTGAAATGGCTTTATTTCTAAACTACATATGTATACATATGTAAGTATGAAAAAGTATCACAAGAGAGAGGTTTAAGATATTTTTAGTTTGCAAATATTTTGAAGATATGTAAAAAATTTAAAGTCTTTTCATTCTTCCTAATGTAGCACGAGAAAATTTCATACACTCATACAATCAGCGAAGCGGGTGAGAGCGATTTAGTTTAAAATAGAACTCAGAACTTCAAATACCTTGTCTGAACTTTGTCAGAATAGTCTAAATGAAAAACAATTCTACTGATGCAAATAAACTATAGTAAAGAGCCATTGCGTAATATTTATATAAAGATCGCATATCAATCAATCATATATTTCCAGCTTTGTTCGCTGACCCTTTGCCCAACATTCCACGCGCTTCATAATTCCGAATTCGTAGATGCACCTGCCTTTATTGGCGAAAGACTGAACATGGAACTGATTTACCGCTTATGCACTACATAGCCGTGATTTGTTATTAGTATAATTGATTGTTTGATTTAATTAATGTTTATATATATTATTATGTAAATAAACGCATGCGTCAGCTTAAGGTCTTGAATGAAGGAAGTTGAAAAAGTGCATTCATTAAATTTGCACATCCGGCCTACAGTTGGCCAGAAAGGCAAGCGATCCATTGGCCAAATGACCTGTAAATATATAGTACCCATATACCCATATATAACTGCATAGCCCAAAGGCGCATGCGCACATAAATATTTGCCAATTTGCGTGTATTTAATGACATTTTATTTTTCTTCTTTTACATTTCCTTATTACTTTTACAGTTGTCGTCCAACGCATACGTCGAAAGCCAATGAATGTGAACAATGAATGAATGTTATTGCTTACTGTGGAAATATTTACTACGTAAAGGAATGGAAAATAACAATCGCAATATCTGCATTGCACGCAGTGGCTGCAGTGTATGGCTCTGCAAAAGGCTCTGTATACAAAAGTGACATTCAACTCAATTATGGCAACAATGAAATAATTCAGTGGATGAATTATTCATTAAAATGAAATGAAAAACAAAAACAAAAATAAGTAGGCATGAAAGCATATTAAATAGCTGTACATGAATAAGAGGAGAAATGCGTTGGCTACTTCATTTGCAGAAAAGTCAAGCTAGAAATAAAGCGGCTTTAATAACTATGACGATGAATATGCAGGATACACGTTGATGATACAAAGAAATTGCATAACGAAAAGTATGCTCGGCATTTTAAATTGTGAAATTTAAAGGTCCTTTGTTTTTTATACATACATAC
>NW_016157910.1:99114-116379 GCF_001687245.7 Rhagoletis zephyria
AAAACGGGGGAAAAACGGAAGTTAAAGTAAATAAGGAGCAATCGCTGAGTCATTTTTAATTACCACTTGGTGTGCAACTTCAAGTGCAGTCAGTATAATTCACCGTTAATACTTAATGCGCTGCCCTTTTCCTTTGCAATTGGTTATACCTACATAGATGTGTATGTACATAGTTACTAGCTAAATAAATCTAATCGAATGGTGTAGAATGAACAGAAGTGAAGACGTGATTGCGTAAATAATTACCCAGCTAAAAGGCGTGCCAGAGCATATGTATGCCGCTTGCAGTAAAGTGATTGAATGGGTGGCGGCAGCAAATATAGTAGGTGGTGAGCTTTCTTAATTGCTATACGATTAAAATCACTTTCTTTTAAAAATTACCAAGCAGCTAAGGTAGAGGAAAGGCGTGAAAAAGTTTTAAAATTGAAACACATTCACAGGCACAGCAGTTTTTTTTTTGCTGCTGTTGTGTGTGGTGTTTATGAGGTGGAATTAAAGCTTTGTTACTAATTCAGCAAAACGTTCAAACTACATATTTAAAACGCGAAACAAATTGGAAAACAATTAACCTTGGGTTTCGGCTTTGGACATATTTGGCCACAATTACTCGACTCCTTTCAAGACTTCAATTAGGTATATTTGAAGTTTGACTATTAATACACTCGATTCGAGAAAACATAGGTAAAAAATATAATATTAAAAATAATAGATTGGCGCTTACAAAATAAGTGTGTTAGTGGTTGGCCGAGCTTCTCCCCCGATTTGTGGCGTGCGTCTTGTTCTCACCCAAAGTGGTGGGACCTACGGTTTAACGTTGACTCCAAACGGATAGTGTATTTTTATCAGAAGCTGCTTTTCATGGCAGAATATACTCGGAGGATTGCCATTACCTGCACTGCTAACCACAGTGGACGCCATAAATAAATAAATAAATAATATCGTCCTCAAACTTTAATGTTTGTTCCATAAATCGGTGAAATATTCAGGCCGATTCTGAACAGAAACTCCCTGGGAGTTTTCTCTCTTTTCCCTTTCCTCCTATCATGAATAAAAATTCCCTGAGGACTTTTTATATTAAAGGGCGGAGTTGCGCTCTCAAAAAAGTGTCAAGCAGCTTCTTCGAAGTTCGAATTTCCCCCTCCCAAGTTTTCGGGGGAAATTCTACTCCCTGGAAGTCAATTATTGGAGGATTTCTTTTTCGGGAGCAACAAATTCCCGCAGAACAAACTCTCAGGGAGTATTAAGAGTTGGGCTGATTGTTTTCTCGTTATTATTACTGCGCAAAGTGGACAGTGTGACCTATGTATGCATATAAATTAGAAAATATTCTCTAACAAACGTTAAAAGGCCAAGACGAAAAAAACTAAGAAAATTCCGTAGAGACTCTTAATTGAATTTAAGCGAACATTTACGGTGAGTTTTTTATAAGAATATGTTTTAAAAATAACCTTTCTTAGAGAAAGCATACAACATCATTTAACAATTAATTTTTAAACGAAAACCCAAGCGACTTCAATGCTCATATTCAAATGTGCCGTTAGTTAGGAAATAAATAAAAATAAATAAATTATGGAAATCGGTCTAAGGAATTCAAAATTATCCTTTAACATACATAAAAATAATATTACGACGAATTAATAACCTCCTCGTTTTTTTAAAGAGAAAATTCTGTAGAATTAAGGCCGATTAAATTTTTGGGTGCATGCGGACGATTAGATATTGAAAATGTCCTTTTAACATTTTATATTATATATATGTTCTTGAAATTTTACATTAATTATTTTTGAAAAAATGATTTGTTAAGAACTAATTTTGGTTACATTGAATATCCTTGAAATTTTATATTAATTATATTTGAAAAAATTATTTGTTAAGAACTAAGTACCACATCCTCGAATTCCGTCCTTCAAACTTTTTCAGTTAAAAAAAAATATAAAACTAACTATGAGGACATTTTCAGCACCTATTCGTCCTTGTGAACCAAAACATTTTAATAGCTTTTAATCCTACAAAATTTTCTCATTCATTTGGAACCCATACTGTTTTTCTACATTGGAATGAATTTTTTAAATAATTTCTGGAATTAATCATATATTTGAAACCACAAAATCCTTAAAAAGAAAAATCCTGACGTCACAGAGAAAAATTAAAAACGGAGTTTTATTATATTTGGCCCATAGTTTCGTAAGTATATTGATTGCTTCATGTGTTTCGAACAAGGTGTACACATACATTTGACACCGATTGTAAGTACATAGTTATGCATTTTTTACACAAAATAAAATAAAAGCTGCTTGCTCTGCGTACTTACCTAAAAACTTTGGTTTAGACTCTGATGCACTTTAAGCTAACAGGCGATGTGCATTAACAAACGCAATTACTGCGGTCAGAAGTTGATATTTAATTTATTAAATTTATTTTTTTTTTATTAACGGTATGCA
Source organism: Rhagoletis zephyria (assembly GCF_001687245.7). Classification (NCBI taxonomy): domain Eukaryota; kingdom Metazoa; phylum Arthropoda; class Insecta; order Diptera; family Tephritidae; genus Rhagoletis; species Rhagoletis zephyria. The sequence goes on from NW_016157910.1 coordinate 101,556, forward strand.
ATTTTGTTGCTCTTTGAATCCGATCTACACAATTCTTAATCAAGTCACATTAAGTACTAAATGGCAATAATGTAGACGTTGATGCTTTTTGAACACAACTCAATAATACATTTCCAGCTTATTGTATACATATTTAGAACCGTTGTAAATATGGTGTGACTTATCGATTGGCAAGGATATATGTATGTATGTAGGTGAACTAAGTGTTGGTAATTTTTGCACTCTCATAAAACTCTGTAAGTGGCCTATATGTATTTATACGCTAAAACCGGCAAGTGTACCAACGCGAATATATTAAATAAAAAAAAAAAACGGCTATGACTAACTTTTACGGCACGAGAAAATTGATATCGCATGAAAGAAATGTCGAACAACAAACTCATCAGCAAACTCTTTTGTTATAATTTGGAGCAGCAAAAGTTGTAAGTACAAAAGAGAGTACGTAGAGTTTCATCAAACTTTTATTGGGCCAATACATTCATTGGTATTGCATACCTTTTTACACTTTATATATGTATATGTATATCTACTTAAGTTTGCCAAATTCATTGAAATGTTGAGTAATCGCTGTTAACCGCCAAGTCAGAGAAATTGAGTGAAATATCGACGCTGCTGTAAGTATCTGAAAAGGTAATTAGCGCGATATAAACTCTGTTCCGAATTTAGGAGACCGAAGGTTTACAATGACTGGTGATGCATATACATACACCCGGGTCCATAAATATAAGCACACTACATATTGACAAGTTGTGACAATATTTTTTTGTTACTTAATTGAAGTTATTTTTTATAAAAATATAGTTTATTCTTAAAAAAGCTAAGTAAGTCCAAGTTTCAAACTTTGTGCAATATTTCAAAAAATTAAAAAAGTTTCGTAAAAATTTCGAGCTTTTTAATTGGATTTCCTGTAAAGCTTATATGTAAGCAGTGATGTGGCCCTTTTAATTTTAGTGTAATAAAGTGCAAGTGTAAAGTAGGTAGAGCTTAACGGATTTTGCCTTTTTTTTGCTGACGGTGTTGAGCATTTTCTTTTATACAAAGTATGTTCAACTTTTTTTTTATAAAAATAAATTAACAAAAAAGGAAGAAATACGGATTAACGGTAAGCCTAAATTACTTCAAATTAGCACTTTATTTAAGGGACTACGAAACTGCGTATCAAAAATTTTTCTAAGAAATTTAGTCAAAAATCTCAAAATTTTTTACGAAAGTCCGTTGATTTTTTTATATTGCGGATTTATACGGGGTTGTTTAAAAAACAAACTATATTTTTATAAAAAAAAATAAAACAAAAAATTTAAAACTTGTTAATATTTGGTGTGCTTATAATTATGACTCGGGGTGTACATACGTATTTAGCAGCCCCTTAATTGAAAGCGACATTTGTCAGATTGTTGTATATGTCTGTGTACTGGCTATTATTATCAATTGATTGGCCACAGCTAATTTACGCCAAAGTTCAGCTGCCAGTGTTTGTCCGACTTAAATCTGAGGCCTGAGTTTCTAGCCCGATAGATACGCAGGCAGTGGGCGATTGTCCTGCGCTGTCACAGTTTAAAAGAACCTTTTTGCTGCCCACGAAGATGCCTTCAATGAAAAATGAAAGATTAAGCACAAAAAGAAGAAGACTTCAGGAAGCAGCTAATAACAAAATGGTGTTTGGCCTATTTAACAAGTTTTTTTCTTTGCCCAAGCAGAAAGCAAAAAGAGAGGAGATAAAAAAAAGATGCTAATGGAAGTGTAATGGCAGTACATTGAAACCCACCCAAAAAAAAAAAAAAAACTTAAAAAAATACATCACTAACTGTTGGTTGCATGAAAGACCGTGGGTTGACGTAAGCAAAAATAAATAAAATCTAGTAAATATACAAAGAGATATACTTCAACTACACAGATATATTTATAACCCTGCATGCGTCTGTTCTTCTAATATTTTAATTAGTTAATTCAAATGTTACTACAAAGATCTTCACTTTGAAAGTGTCACTTTGCTATGCTTTCGTATATATCTAATTAAAGCATTAGTAAATATACATACACTCGTACTTGTGCTTTCATTACCCATACACAAGTAGTGACATACATACGAGCTAAGTAACTTAATTACTTTCTAGCCTACAGCCAAAAAGGTCACAACAAGCAAATGACATGAGAGGGACGCAAAACAAAAAAGTACAATAATTGTAAGTTGTTAAGAATATTTGACATTTGGTTAACTTTTTTATTCAATCAAGCCTAATTAAGAATCATAATGGAATTAAGTTGATAATCATATATTTGTGCCTAAGCCACATATGTACATATGTAAGGTATGAAATCTACCACTTATTACCGTTATTGGGTAGTTTTATTTCTGCTCGTCATATTTTCTTTATTTTTTTTTTTTTAATTTTAAGGATGAACAATTTCCCAACACTAAAAGCAGCTGCAACAAAAAAAAAAACAAATGTCAATAATTAACGCGATCTTTTAGCAACTTCAAACTTGCAATTTATAATAAAATTTAATAGGCTATAAGCAGCATACTACAATTTTCCTACGAAATTCTAATTAAAAAATTTGCATTTTAGATGAAACTTTACAGAATTTTTATAATTTCTGCACAAAGCTTAAAGCTTTCATTTATATGGTTTTTGTTTATAAGCTCTAATTTTATAAACAAATTAATAGATTAACATTAAACAAAGAAATGCAAAATAGCCAAAAACTTGCCAAATCGTTACGACCTTATTAATTTGTCAGACACTTTCAGTATTGCTTATATTTTCGGTTTCGTAATGCATAAACAAATAAAAAGAAATAAAATATCATTTTAAATCTACCACATTTCCGCTCTGACCCAATACTTTTCGTGTAAAATCCTGTAAAAATGTGAAACAGCAAAAGAACTCTCTGAAAAAAGAGTAAAAAGTGAGTAACAAAAACAAAATATGATTTGAAGGTTCCTTTTTATAAATGCCGTTTTCGTTAAGTTACGTACACTCACGACAAAAAGTATTGGTACTGCAAATTTTTCACAACATATCCAATAATTTTTAATCTAACAGTCTTCGGCGAATTTTATATAAAAACATGGTTCATTCTACAACAAGAAACATAAAAATATAATTCCTAAACTTTGTGCAAAACTCGCGAAAATTCAGCAAATTTTCATACAAATTTTAAACCTTGTAATCAGATTTTTTAGAACTTTTTTGGTATGCGGATTTGTAGCTCAATCAATTCTATTATAATAAAGTACACATTTTAAGTAACTGGGAATTACCATTGATTTTTGACAATTTTTTTCATGCAGTCTGTTCCATACAAATTTTTTTTTTCGAAAGTACTTTATATGGAAAAAATGGAAAACACCTTTAACAACAAAAAATCCAAAAATCTATGCGATTTTTTACCAACTTCAAACTTGCATTTTTTTACTAGAATTTAATAGGCTGAAAAACTACATACTCAAAAAAATTATAAAAATCTGATTAAAAAGTTGAAAATTTGCATCGAAATTTGCTGAGTTTTCGCGAGTTTTGCACAAGGTTTAGCATATATATTTTTATGCTTTTTGTTGTTGAATGAACGATATTTTTATACAAAATTGGCGGAAAAATATTAGAATAAAAATTGTTGCATATATTGTGAAAAATTTGCTGTGCTAATTCTTAATTCTGGCAGTGTATATATAAACTGTTAATGGAGTTTAACTATAAATGAATTTTTTAATACAATTAGAAACCCTTGTTTACCAAAAAATCCGTTCGTTTCATCCCAGTTGATAGTAACGGGTTTTTTCTGGGGATTTCACGTTAAAAAAAAATCTCAACAGTTGTAGATAAAGTGTTTGATAAATAAAAATATTATTACAGCTTATAACACTTTTGGAAATGATGTGTAGTTTCACGTCAAAAAAGGGCCCTCACTCTGCATCGGCCCCGAGCCCCCACCAGTCCAGGTTCGGCCCTGTGTTGATGCCATTATAAATTATTAGTGGGCTATTTATCGATATTATCAGTCGATGCACTGTTCATAAAGATCGTTATTGACACGACGGTTCCAATTCGGGGGGAGTGTTTTAGTCTCCGGACATACCATTGCTGTGACGACAGCTTTGATGATGCAATAGGCATTTTCGACCCCCTCCCCACGAAAAAAAAAAAAAAAAAAAAATTGACATATCTGTTGATGGCGTCATAGATAAATTTTAGGATTTATCTCTGATTCAAATGCTCATCATTTCTTTAAAACATAATGTCATTTGTGTTGAGAGTTCCAAATACGAAAAGTATTAAAGTTCATATAAAATTATGAATTCACATACATGTATTCATATCAATGCATACATTCAAACACAGCTGCATGCATGTGAATATAATGCTTTTCTATGCTTTCTCTTGACACTTCCGTCATTTGAGACAACTATTGAGTTTTCTGCCCTGTTGACACAATGATAATCCTTTTCCTTATTCTAAAGGACAAACTTAACTCTGTGCGTTTGGACGTAATTTAAATAGAACATCAGCAATCGCATATGTCTAATGCATATTTATCTATACAGACAAATATACATATGTAAGTGTGTTTGCAATAAGAGCTATTAAATGGTTGAATAAACTATTATATTAGTTGGTCTTTCCTGCTACTGCCTTAAGCAGATATATCCTTTTGTACTGCTGATGATATGACACATACATTTTTCTCTTGGCCGTTTATGGAGTTGGTGAGTAGAGCCAAGTTAGTCTAAGCATAAAGAAAAGGAAATGTAAAGAAAAATATATACTTTTGAGTTGTGCGATTTAAAAAGAAATACAGAAATACATATATGTATTTGAATAAAGTGTACTTTCGCCAAAGTTAAACAAGGTTGAATCGGATCGTAGGTCTTAGGTTATTAAATAAATTATTTTCTTATGGTATAAAATAAGATGGTCTCAGCAAATAGTAATTTATAAATTTAGTTCTGCGCAAGCCAAAACATTAAGAACACCACAAATAGAAGATCATTAAAATCATTATAAAACCTTATTCGAATAAATCTTCTGCCATGCAACCCGGTTGACAGTACAGCACACCTCAGGCTCAGTCACTTAAAAATTCAGGATACCATTCCACCAACTATACCCGATTTTATACCAAACCCTTATTCTGCTTGGGCAATAGGTATTCAACTAGAATTCCAGAGTGAAACGAATGACAAGAGCGTACAAGCTTAGATCCAAGGCCTATTGCCATTTTTATGGATGGCGCAACAATATGGTTTGGTAGTATAATTCACTCGCAAGAGCTCCCCGACTACTGCAACATCTTCCAGATCGAATTAACAGCCATAACTGCCGTTCCTAAATTGGAGCGCTAAGCGTTGCGTTTTCCATTGTGAACGAGTGTCAGCGCGTGATATCCCCAAATCAAAGCGGCGTAATTTTTGACGTTTTGTCTTTTCCTCCGTTTTTATTCCCGTTTCTTCTTTCACCTTTCTGTCGTTTCTCTTTCTTTCCGTCTTCCACATCCAAATTCAACACGTAAATCCCTGTCAAAAAAGAAAAATTCCATTTGCTCGGCGCTAGCGCTGCGTTATTGTGCAATGCTGCATACAAATCGTATGGGCATGAAGATTTTTGACAGTTCCTTGGCGCTTGACGCACCCATTTAGGGATGGCAGTAAAGGAAGCTACCCTCTAGCTCAGTAGTGCCTCAAACACAACAGACAGTCTTCCACTATTATTGTACTTAGAAATTCAAGCTGCAATAGAAACTTCTCAGGGGTAGCAATCGAATGCAGGAGGACTCTGGACGAGGTATCCCGCGCACAGTGGAGTGTTCGGAAACTGCGCGACAGACGAGCTCACTAGGTGACTAATTTATTTTTTACTCAGTTAACTCCGCACATGACGTCCTATAAATCAATATTCTCCGAAGTAGCAAACGAGAGGTGGGTAACCTCATTCCGGTTGAAAACGCTCGAAATTCAATGACCCCCGGCACCCTGCCAAAGGCGCGTTTACTGAAGGTATTACAGAGAATATGCTTTAGGCATAGTCCTGAACATATCAGGAGCTTCAGAAAAGTCGAAGGGATAATAGGTTTTTAGTATTTAGTTCATACACGAAATATTGGACTCGCCAAAGACGACACTTGCAGGAAACATTGCGGGCTATGTGCAAAAGAAGTATCAAAGCTGCGCTTGAGCTGCCTAGCGTGCCATACATTTGAGAAGCAAAATTACATATCAAAGATAGAACTTAAATCATTGCTGAAATTCTCAAAAAGCTTTGATATACTAAATGGAGATAACTGTAACTGGTAAGAGATGAAGCTATGAACCAGAAGGTCTATGTGCGGCTTCTCATAAATACTTAAGGAAAACTGCATATAGACAGCTGAGTGAAAACATCTACCTTTCCCGCCTGCCGGTTCAAAAACACGTTATCTCAGCTGCCGATACATTGAATATATATCAAGTAAAGGGCGTTTTCGAACCGGCAGACTAAATGAGATGAACTTCCACTCAGCCGACGATAAGTGCATACAAAAGAGTGCAATAAAGACAAATACGAAGATCAACTAAAGACGAACACGTTGACGAATACAAAAGAAATTAGGGAGACGAATTTGACGACGAAGGCAAATACGAATACGAACACGAATATGAAGGCGCATACGAACAGGAATGCGGAAAAGAGTACGAAGACAAATATTACGAAAAAGGCGAACCCGAATACAAGTACGAAGATTAATACGAAGAGGTTTACTGAGACAAATTCGAAGGCCAATACCACGATGAAGACATATATGAATACCAACACGAATGCTCTGACCAACGGAAGACGAATACGAAAACAAGGAAGAATACGGAGATAAACACGAATACGAACGCTTATACGAAGAAGAAAATGAAGCCTTATACGAATAGTAATTCAAAGGCGAATAAAAAGACAAAGACGAATATGTTTATATGTAGAAGTGAAGACAGGGTTGAATACGAATACACAGTCGAATTCGAAGACGAATATGAATGTGAAGGCGAAGATTAAGACTAATGATAAGGTTAATGTGAAGCGAACTAAAAATTGATCGAAAGAAGCTTCCCTTTATTAGCGTGGCCAATCAGATTAATTTTTTTTTTTTATGTGGTGTAGGAAGGAATAACAGCCTAACTTAATTTGATTTTTTTTTTTGTAAAAAACCAAGTTTTTTTCCTCAATTTTTTATTTTAATATTTTCTAGACTTTTACATGAAATGAAGCTTTTGCCTAATGGTCTAGTTAGCGCAGACTTAACTTTACTTACGTAAGAAATCATCAATAATTATTGATACCCTGCAAACCAAAGTTGCCGAAATCTTAAGGAAATCTTTCGGAGTATCTCATTTCTGTAACGATTTTTTTACGAATTTTCAAAGAAAATTATATGAAGGGGTTGACACGAACTCGTAAAGAAAATTCTGTACGAAAAATAAAGAAAATTCTGGAAAAATTCTGAAAGATATTCTTCACATAGCAGCATTATTTTCGTTGCTTCACAGATTTTCTTCCGAAATTTCGTAAAAGAATGGAAGTGTGCGTAATTTATTTCATTTTATAAAATTCGGCAAAAAATCGAATTAAAGCTTAACGAATTCTTTAAAATTTCTTTACAATGCAGAATACTCTGAAAAAATGGTTTGCAGGGTAATTACTCAACACGTCTACTTAGCCAGAAGCGAAAATTTGATTTGGTGTTTGTATTTGCCTTTTCAGCTGATAGTCACTTGGCTGCCTATAAGCCACGTTAAAAAATTACTGAACAAAAATACATTGCTTTGGCCAATGTATTAATTAACGTTACGTAAATTAAGTCTAGACTAACTGAACCTTGAGAAACCTCTTGTAAAAGTTTCCGAAGAATAATTATTTAGAATATATCGATCCCGTTTGCTTTTTGCTGGGTTTCTTGAAGTAGATAAGGGTCAAAACGACCCTTTCAGGCGGGAGCTAAGGGTTAAAATGTTCTACAAAAATATTTTCCATGAGATTTTCCCATATATGTCTTAACCTTTAATTTAACCATTTTTTCACTTTTTTGAAAACCACTTAGGCCGGGACATGAAAATTTTAGTAGGCCATAAAATAAAAATACGAGCTAACTTTTGCAAATCCACCGAGTGTTTTGGTTACTTGATATGTATACTTTCAGAAAATATAAGCAGAGTCTGGGCTGGTTTGAGTTTTTACAAATGACATCGTTTCGAGAAATTGGCAGCCATTACACTATAACTGTAAATAAATTGTTAAAAGACAGTAGAAAAGCGAGAGAATAACGACAGTAACTGGCACGCCTAGTAAAAATAAATGACAAACAACAAAGGCTTCCCGACATATGTATAACCATTTCTATAAACACTGTTTTGAAGTAGCTCAAAAAATTAATATTTGTGCACCATGGCGTATGAGTAACGTACTTTTTAATACGTGTTTAAAAAAAGTGATACATATCTCTCAAACTAAAGTATTGAAAATTTAAAATAATAAAATAAAATAAGTTAGAAAAGGATATTTAATTTTTTTCACGCGCATAAGATTGCCTCTTTGAATTCTGTTATATTCCTGGGGATTAGCTTGGTTCTTGTTGAAAAATGTGACTCACAACAAAGAAAGCTGAGCATCAAATAAGAGCTTCAAACTGTTCTTTATGATATCAATGTATCCGGAAACTTTTAATAATGGTAATCTTTATCTGGCCGTTACTGTATATGCATATGTTCGTACGTATAATTTTCTCGTAATAGAAAGGACTAAAGCGAATTATATGAAAGTCATGAGCATACTCACTCGACAGCAGGGGATATGAAATAAGTAGACTGTGCTTAGGTACCGCAGCAACCCTACTAACTGGCAGGCAGGAAGCTGTAACGGTGGTATTGTGGCTGCTAAAAAGAACTTGCCACCATTAAGTCGCACGTGTTCCAGCAACTGTTGAATGGATTGCAACTCTGTGTGCGTCGTTGCTGTCTCTGCACAATCATGACTGCTATACACAAGAGAATTCATATGTGTGCACGACAGCGTGTTGAGAATTTCACTCAAATGCTGTGCGAATTTTGTGGTTTAGATGAGAGTGTGTATAGTTACGGTGACCATTCGTTGAGAAAATTGTTCCGGTGAATATTTTTTTAGAGTCGGGACGTATAAGTGTCCCGATTTTTCATATTTGTTCCGATTATGTCCCGATTTTCAGTGTTTTCTTTATTACTTAATTTAAAAAGAGTCTCCCTGTGCTCTGACCCAAAAATAATTTTACTTAGAGAAGTGGTAGCACAATGGTTATCACAAAGAACAATGATTATATGGGGCCATAAACATAGCCAGCATCCTTACTTTCTATGATCTTTGCTTATGTTTTATTCTGTGAAACTGGTACTCTCCCTATATTGCAGTCCATCACTCTTGGCTGAATTTTTTTAAGGTTTTTATAATTATTTGTTAAGGTTTTTTTTTCAAAAAATGCCTTGATATGTAAAATATAAGCTGTAGNGTTTTTTTTTCATTAAATGGTTCTAACTTAAATTTAGTGAAATTATAAAAAAATAATAGTAATTCCCTCAAAAAATGCATGGATATGTAAAATATAAGCTGTAGATACAGTGGCAAAAATATCAATAAGGAAGAGACATTTTAGCATTCTTTGGCTGATACCCTTTTGATTATTTAATGTTGATGCAATTAAAAATTTCAAACGTTGTACAAAATTAGCGAACTTTGACAAAGTTTCACCAAAATGTTGAGTTTTAGATTTTTTAGAAACATTCCGAGTGTGCAGTTTTGTAGCCCATTCAATTCAAAGGCAAATTGTAAGTACCATTAAGTTTTGGTAAATTTGTTTTGTCGAAGGTGTTGCTCATTTTCTCCATATAAAAAAATTGTCGAACAAAAATCAACGGCAAGTCCAAGCTACTTCAAACTTGTACTTTGGATTGCATAGGCATACTCAAACAATTCTAAAAAAATCTGTTTAAAATGTTTAAAATTTTTATGAGCATTTGTTAAAATTCAAAGTTTTGAAATTTTGATTTACATGTTTTTTTTTAGATAGTACTCTATATTTTCATAAAAAATAATACAATAATTTTAAACAAAGAAAAGTAGAAAAAGTCTGCCAAAATGTCTCTTCCCCATTTACATTCTCTCCACCGTAAATATTGTGTGTATACACTTTTGCGATAATTTTTAAATTTTTTTTTCATTTTTTTGCTTTAAATAAAATTGTGTTAAAAGATGTTATATCTTTTTATTCTAAAAACAAAATTGTATGTTCGAATTCGATGCATTACAAATGTCTCGATTTTTGTTCGCAGAAATCTGGTCACCGTATGTATAGAAAACAACGACGGTAGCAAGAACAAAATGATTGAAAAAATTAAAACGAGCAAAAATTCTCGACCAAAGTGATGTTGAAAAGAAATTTGATGCAAAAAGCAACGTTTGCAGCCGCATATATGAGTATGCAAGACAGTTCAAAGCGCATGAGACGGATAAATGTCTATTGAGATTTGCGCGGCAGCCAAGCAGTCAGTCAGTCATGGAAGAATGACAGTAAAAAGCAGCCAGCAGTAGTACAACCTTCAATGTTGCTACCAATTTCTGCTTGAAAAGAGACGCCAGCAGCAATGGTGTAAGCTGATATTAACATTTGACTTCAATTACATTTTGCAGGATGGTGAGGATAGTATCTAAGCCAAAGTCATAATAGTGAGTGTAGCTACAAGTAAAATAAAAGAAAGCACAAAGAGCGGGATTATTTTTTCTATTCACATTGGTAACTTAAATCGTGCAATTTCTTCCCTATTTCAAAGGGACATATTAAAAGAGCATTGAATGCATTTGCATTGACTTTTATTTAACACCCTTGAAAGCAAGTTCACCTTTGAATAAACATTCACATTTATATATAAATTCTACCTATAGTAGATATTAGAGTGTACCAAAAATATATGAAAAAAAAATTTTTTTTGAAAATTTATATGTGTGCTTTTTAGCCTAAATAACATATCGCACACGATCTTCAAAGGTCACACAACTCAAAATTACACGTTTTTAATAAAATGCCAAACTACTATTTTTTAGCACATTTATGGTAATAATATGGGCAGGAAGACTTAACCTTAGGTTTTTTCAACAAATTATAAAAAAAAATTGCTCTAACTTTTGCTGAAAACTAAGCAAAAGCTCTGTATAATTTTTTAGCGCATAACTTCAAAAATTTTAAATTTTGAATTAAGCCACTTTTCAAAATCGTGTGCGATATATATGGAATTTTATAGCCGTAGGATAACGATAACCCGTGCCGACTTTTATTTGAAGTTTTAGTTAATTAAGGCTACCAAATCGTTCATGTTAATTTTGAAAATGCGAAAAATTCGATTTGTGTCCCATATTTGTACGCAGTTCTAGTAAATTTGCATCTTTAAATTAAATAAAATTATAGTTTAAAGAACGAAAACCTCGCTATTAAAATTTTCCATTCGTACTGTCATCAGGAATGTAACTTGAGAATGGAAATCGCTGCATTTTTTAGGCGCATCAATATTACATAGTTACATCCCGAGCTAATAAAAGCGGGGTAAATAAAAAAGACGGCAGGTTGTTTCCCTAGGACATCAAAATTTTTATATTTATTTTTGGTTTTTTGGGACAGTCTAATATATATATGTGAGTATATGTACATTAGATCTACCTAATAAGAAAACAAAAAAAAAATGCCGTACAACCCTGAATCTAAAGTATTTTTGCAAGGCAATTTCGATTTTTTTTTTTAAGTTTTTTTTGTCAGAATATAGGGGGCACCTTTTTACATTTTTCGGTGACACGAATTTGCCTTCCAATCGAAATAATTCCATAGCAAACGTTTAATGCTTAACTTCGCAAATTTTTATTTTTATTTTAAACTCATGGTGCACCCTTTTTTTTTCTGATACAGCCTAATGTAGATGCACTCATTAACCACTCGGAAAGGTTTGCGTACGGGATTTCTGTTGGTTAACTCGTAGAATGTTGTCTCTTTATTATGCTCAATTGAATGAATATGTATGTACATATGTAGGAGGTGAAACAAAATATTCATTGAAATTAAGAAATTTTTGTGAGCTTTGTCAACCGTCCCGCACTTTAATTGCTTAGGCAACCCAATTTAAATGTATATGAGCTTTAAAGGTAATACGTTGTGCTGTTAACCTAGATGCAAATATTCATAGGATGTAGTATAAAGGTATGTTTTGTGGAGAATTTAAAAGCACATTTCAATGACTAACGGGGGGAGGGGTGGGGGGAGAGATTGTAACATTTTTATCTTTCATAGGTTTTTAAATACATTTGTATATTTTGAACTTTATTTGATTAAAATTATTTTTTACTCTCTGTCATTTGGTCATTGGACAACTTTGTACAGAAATCCCCAGTTAGATTGCAATTGTGGTAACAAACTTTTCTTCCGTTGTGAATTATACAGCAACACCATCACTCTTTCTTGGAAACCCTCGGGACTTTCTTATCATACCTGGTCACTCATAATTTGAGTACATTGTCTCTCACGATCATGGTATCATTGTTATGCTTAATATAAAATTTGCTATAGTTTGACAGTTGACAGCTGTCAACTCAACTGTCAATTTATATTAAAATAAAAAAATCTTTTTGAAAATGCCACCGATAAGGGTTTAGACCGTTAGTCACGAATTGTATGTCAAAATAAAACTGTGACAGTTAACAGCTCTCAAATGCACTGTAAATTTTTCTAAAAATATTGAAACAAGAAAATTTTCCCGAAAATGTAATTTGCTAGGTTTTGAAAGTAACTGATCTTGAATTCTATATAACATTTAAAATTTTAGTTGACCACTGTCGATTTCCCCAAAAATAAGAAAATCTTAAAAATTGCCCTTTTTGTTGACTTTCTTGCAATTATTACAATATTTTTGCTTAACAAAAAACAAAGATTTATTTAAATAAAACGGAAATATTTAAAATGAATTTAGAATTAAATTATGAAATAATAATATTAGTTTTAATTATACGTTGTGTTTGGCAGACGGCTGACCATACGTAAATGGAGATAGTTGTCCAGCCCAAAAAAATTGTACCTAGCCCTAGAGCTGTAAAACTATCGATGGTAGTATCGAATGGTTCTATTTTTTTTTGCAATATCCAATGCTCGTTGGCCACTATCGGTAGTCGTTGTATAATTTTCAAAGTTGCCGACGTTGCATTGACTGCTTTTGGAAACTTTCTCAGTTAGTGATGTGCTGTTTTTAATTTTAAGCGACTTCCAAAAAAGGGTAGGTTATCAGTTCGTCGGAATCTTTTTTTTTGTTAAAGCTTCGACGGTATTTTTATAGAAAAATAATCAAAAAAATTTAGCACGGAAAACATTACGAATAAATAAAAAAAAATAGCACGTGGTCACTTGTTTGTGTGTATATTTTCAGAGCATTTGCAGCTCTTTAGAAGTATTTCAAAAAATTTTGTATTGGTTTATGGTACTTCTCTGAACGACTTACATAGTAACTCGCCATGATGTCTTAAACTTTAAGTGTTTTCTAGGAAAGCGTGTCCATTTAATAGTCCAACTTCTTGACCTGGTAATTTTCTTGCACATTTTATGCTAGCAACTCTCAACAAGATGTATTCCTCTAAGTAAGCAAAGCCGTTAAAATTTCTATTTTATTTCATTCATACTACTTACAACCCAAGCACGACTCTACAAACTTATTTTCTTAGTCCTCACTGTACTAACCGTCAGCTTTCTCATTGACACTTGCTGCACACTCCTGCTTCTGCTGTGTTTTTGTTTTTGTTTTTGTTTTATTTTAGTCCGCACGCCGTTTAAGTGCTGGCGTTCGCATTTCTTATATCCGTTGTACACGTAAAGGTTTCGTTGCATGCGGATATTGCAATAATAATAATCATCTGCCACAATTTGAAAGAAACTCGCCACACTGTGACGTGACCTAACCCTGTTACCTGTTAGTGTGTAAGACTTCTTCATGGTTGGACTGGCAGTGCGCTGAGTTAACTGGATGACATACGACCTTAGTTGCCTTCAAATGCTTCAACATTTTCCATTTACTCTTTCGCCGACGTTTTAACGTAGCTAACTTCTTGTTGCAAAAGTTTCTCTAACTTTGGCGTGTGTATGTATGTAGCTAGTATGACCACGTTCGCATAGGAATACGTAGTAGAAAAATAAATCTGTATAGGTATTTCCTATATACATACTTATGTTTGTTTGCAACTACATGCATACATATTTATTTTAACAAAAAAGAAACGGTTTAGCAACGCGTACTGACAACAAGACTTGAAAAGTTTTAATATGCACCTCTTAGCTAACACTCTCACAGTAGCAAAATAGATTTCGGACTTTTCTTCCTAGATATTGAAGGTTGTTTTTCCGTGGATTTGGGTTTCGGCAATTTCAAAAAACGGTTTTAAAGAGTTTGGTTTTCTCGAGTGGATGGATTTTAATTGAGCTACATATGTATAAGTATGTATCAGAAATTATGTTTTCTAATTCCAAGGACTAGAGAGAGAAATACATATACATATAATATTAGATTGGGTTAAATTGTAATGGTTGTCTTCATTCCGATCTTGATGGAGACACAATAAAAGCGCAATTCAGGCAACTATCTTTAAGCTCACCACAGCCTTTCGTAAGGTAATTGTCATCTCTGGCAACTGTGTTGAAAGCTCTTTTCTGTCTTTCGAAGGATTTATTATTTTTAAAACAATAGAATATAAAATTAAAAAACTCGATTGAAAACCGGAAAAAATAAAATGAGTTTCTTTCAATTACATGAAAAAAA
>NW_016157910.1:116404-126717 GCF_001687245.7 Rhagoletis zephyria
CACTACGGGAGGTCGCTACCGCCCTCACCACTATTTGGGCCACCGTCAACATCACCGCAGGGCCGTTACTACTAAGGGACTGCTACTGCCACCACGATCAGCAATCGTCGCTCTCATTGGCTGCAGTACCCATCATCACGCTCGCTACCGCTCCCACTGTCATTATTCACCGAACCATTACCGCTCTCACTGTCATTATTCACCGAACCATCACCGCTCTCAACATCACCGCCACCGTCACTAGCCACTAGACAGTCTCCGCTCTCTGAGCCACGACGCCGACCGCCGACCAGTTAGTCGCTCTCTCTCTCTCTCTCCCCTCTCTTCGTGGACGTCAGGGTACCGGCAGCCTGGCCGAACGGCCGCGTGTGTGTGTGGTTGTGTTCGCTATATTTAACTACTGTGTTTATTTTTATTCAGTGGGGGTTAGTGGGACCTCCACTCAACCCTGGAGCGGCTGAGCTACCTCAGCCTTCGATAAAACCCACCTCATATATCTATTGAATTATTTATTTAAGTGAAAAACAAAAGTTTAAGCTAAATACAATTTACGTAGAGGAGCGAGCATCCGTACAGGTCGACGAGCCAAATAGAAAAGGAATGAGATTAGAGCACGCTAGTTAGACGTGTGTATTTTCCAGGCTCGATACTGGAATTTGACATATTGAGCTAAGCTCTCAGCTGTTTACGAGTACGCAGCTCTCAGTGTGTTGAAGAGTTGCCACATATATAGGGATGGCCGCATTTAGAGAGGAGTAGGCGCGCATATTTTTATTGGGTGGCAAATTTCGTACTTAACTTATTATTTTATATCAAAAAGAAAGATAAATTGTACAAATCTACGAAGAAATGGTTCATTCGAAATTAAAAACGCATGCTTTGGTGTGTGAATTATTCGATCAGGATTACGGATTCTATGGAAACCGTTATTCCTAGCTACGAAACTTGTGTTCATTTGTTAAATAGTTCTTCCAACCTTTCCTATTCTTATAAGAATATGGTTCGGTATGCTATGTTTGGAAAGATTTAGCAAACCTCATGTTCTTGCAAATATGTGTTCAAATGACTTAGTCAACCTCCTATTTGTTAGTAGCTGCTCTATCCTTCTCAATTTGTGAAAGCAGGCATCTCAGAAGGACTCGCAGCCATGTTTATTGCATTGAACCTAAAATTCACTTCCGTTTAATTTTGAAAATCTCCCATAGTGTGGCTTGGGTACTTTGTTTCCCCAACGACATTACGCTCAGTTACCTACACTAATAGGGAAATAAAGAGAAAGAGCTCCACCATGGTGCATTGTTTATTGTGTTACCATTCACGAAGTTTACGAGCTGAACTGCATTGCGGTTGCAGCTGGCGCATGTAATATTTGTGTTCAAATCAAATAAGTACCTACAATAACAATACAAGTTGGCAAACCTACGCTACACTTTGAATAGCTGAGTGTAGTATGTATGTATGTACCACTTCATCGTGACAAGTTTGTGTACTTATGCATGTACATAACTAGTAATGTTGTGGCATGCAGCAAGCTCTCTCAGCTAGCAGCATAACTTGGCAGGGGGGCAAAATTGATAAAGTGGCAGCAATAAATTTATAATGAGGTGTGTGTTGCTGCTGTTAGTGCTGGCAGCTATTTTGTTATTGTTTTGCTTGCTGTAGCACCGGCACTGGCGAGGACACGATAATTTCACTTCAGCCTTTAAACGCTTTCTGCTGAAGTTTATGTTCAGAGCTCCTTGCTGTTTATATTCATAGTAATAAGTGGCCACTATCGTACATGCTATTGCTGTTGCTTGAATTAAATAGGTGTAGTTAACGTGGATTTTGTGCAACTAGGGGAGAAGTTAACGTGCAAGTGAATTTGGCTAGCGTATTCAGCCTTTATGATGTGTTTAAATGGTGTGTTATTGCTGTTAACCGCTATAAAAAAATCTTGAAATATTAGACATAAATAATAACGGAAAATGTTTACAAAACCAAGGGCGAGATTTTAAGAAATACAGTTTTAAAACTCGGAGTGTGTGGTGCTAGGCGAAACTTTCAAATGGGTGCAGCTAGATGTATGAAAATGTTCACACGGTAAGCTTTTTCAGAAGCCTATGGACGGAAAACAAAGCTCTTTTTGATTTTGAATATTCTATATGGGTCAATACATGTCAAACCGGCCAATGGTGGGAATCGAACATTTTTGATTTGCATGAGTTTTGGTCAGAAATTTTCTTTTATCACATATCAAAATTCTGCCGAAGGAAACAAATAAATATTTTTTTCCAAAGTTCTAAATTGACAATTTCCGCGTATTGGAAAATTAATCTTTTTAATACATATCTCAAAAGCTCTAGAGTTAGAAATATGTTTCTGGTCTCGTCATAAAGATGTGCTATAAAAATATTGGAAAAATAAAAGTATACAGAATTGGGAATTAAAAATATCGTTAAAACAAAAACTGATAAATATTTCTGACTATTTTTTTACACAATACCTCAAACTCCAAAATTTATATGTATGTGTGTATAAACTTTTGCTTATACGATTTTTTAAATTCAAACTTTCAGTTATTTTCTTAATTCTTCCAATTTTTTCAATTGGGTGGTTCACAAGGTGTCGTACTTGTCGTATTGTTGTATGTTGTAAAGTTTTTAACGGCTAAATAAATGTTCAGAGGACTTGAAATCACCATCAACTATTTTTTAATTGTGTAAAATTTCATAATAAAACTTTTATGTTAGCTTGCAAATTCCTTAAATATAGTTTTAGCCGTTTAAAGTTTATGACATACAACAGTACGACAGTATACAACACCTTGTGAACTCCCTAAATATATATTTTTTATAACCCCAAATATCATTTTAAATGGAATGGAATAAGGGTGCCAATTCCTGTTCTGTGAAAACGTGAAGTGAAAACATTTTCCATTACTTCGCCTAAAATTACGATTCTGTTTTCAAATGTAAATAAATTAAATTTACAAAAATTTTTCACTGTACAATTTTTTTTTTTCACAATGTTTTGTGGCTGAGTTGGGCGATTTCTCAAAACCATCATCTTGTGATAAAGAATATCATTGTCTTTAACTCACAATATTTTACCAAATAATTACTTGCTTAATGGAATAGCCTTTAATAATCGAAAATTGCTTAAAACGATATATCGAAACGATCAAATGAAAAAATTAAATCTTCACTGACATTGAATTTTTTCATTTTCACTTCACAGTTTCATAGAATCAGAATTGGTCCCCACTGTTATAACTATATTTGTAATACTTATTCCAAAAATAAACGTGCCGGGAAATTCCGAAATTTACAACTTTTGATTTTTTTAATTCTTTCCTTTGGCAGAGCTGCGTTATATTCGTGTATAATAACAGGAAAGTTCTGACGAAAATTGTATCCAAATAAAAAAGATCGATTTTACGTGGATTGACCCATATGATTTTTTTAGTGTGAAAATGCTGCTGTGCAAAAAAATAAAAATAATCGAAGGAGAATTTATTTTCCGATGAATATTTCTTCCGCATTGTACAAATGAATCGGTTAATTACCAAAAGGAATAAGTCAGGCAAACGGAGTCAAACGGACCTGTAGGTAGGGCTGGTTAAAAGCACACGCCCCTTTTTTTGTGCCAGTGTAATAGTAGTGGCCAAACGAATTCTACAAAAGTCATATTACTAAAGTATTTATACGATACGAACGAATAGATGCTATTTGTTTTCTCCTTAATACTGAGTCGCAGGCCAATAAAGTTGTATACTACACAAATACTTGAAGCTCCATAATAACATACTTACATATTTATGTATGTAAATATTTTCGATTTTCTATGCATGTTCGCAAAAGGCATTTTCTATCAAATTTGCATAATCTCTGAATCGAAATGAGGTTTGGCAAATATCAATGCACTCAGGACGTGTGCATTTCAATTCTATTTTTTTTGTTTTTAACTAGTTAAGAGTAAAGCAGGGATCACACGATTTGTATATTTTGCTGGTGGTGCTGTCTAGAAAGTTTATCGAGTTCAGCTTAATAAAAACAATTCCAAACATTTCCCCCACTCTGTAGCTGCCAAAATGTAAAAATCGTGTCATCCCCGCATAAGTGGGCGCTTGTCTCTTAAAGAAGCAAAGAAATTGACTGCCTGCCAACCATTACCCAATACTCATACTCGTTATGTACGAATGTTTATCCTCAACGATGGAAAATCTTAAATTTGGTTGGTGCATTTCCGCGACTGAATTTGCTTATGTGCTTTTTTATCTTGCAATTTAAGTATTTGTATTTTGTTAGCAGAAATGTCGTGCCATAGATTAGTACATTCAAATCCAAATATTTTGTTAAACAATGCCAAAACACACTACCGCCCAACTGGGTGCGTAATTGTGCTTGCAGCATTCTCGCTTTATATTTCACAAAAACATTTAGCTGTCGTAGCTTAAGTTGTTTACATGTTTAAAGTTTTGTTATCCTTTAAAATTGCTCAGTTAAATATTTTTCATGTACAAATTCCATAACTATTTTTTCAGTGCTCTCTTTGTATTTATTCACTTTTATTGTATTATTTTAAAACTGTTTTTGTTGCTCTGCTGGGTCGGAAGAAGTGCACTCCTCGTAGTTGTTGTTGTTGTTGTTGTTGTTTTATATGTGCATGTGGCGAAAAATAAGACAATACTCTGAATTGTTTTAAGTAAGCAAAGAAGCACTTGTAATTGTTGCAAATTGAAAGTTGCGCGCGCGTGTATGCGCTACTTTGTGGCTGCCGCTGTTGCGGTTTGTTTACCAACAATTGTGAAAGCGTGATGCTGCTGGCATACCTTTTCCATTCAGGGCACACCAACACTTTTTTGTGCTCCTTTTATTCTGATTTTTTTTTTTTTTTGTTGGCTTCATATATTCTACTTTTGTTAGGTCGGTTATTTTCTCAATGCTTTTATATTATTGTGTTTTTGTGTGAAGTATTGCATTTTCATCGGATTTTTATGATGTGTTTTATACATAATTATAGTTAGTTGAATTAAAAATATATTTTACTTTTATTTTTCACAGAGCAAATGGTTACACCCACAGTGTTTGCTATGTCTGGTATGGCTCGGCGTATGAGTAACATTTCAGTTCTAACTAAAATGATATGTAGTCGGGTATTATTGTAACATGAAGGTTACGTTGAGTTGGGGCATTCTTTTTTAAGTTGGATGGATTTCGAAAAAAAATGATGTCATATCTTCGATTGGCTCCAAATTGTATGGGTTCTATACATAAAATAAACTAACTAAGATAATTTATAAGGTAAATAAGATGTTAATATTTTCGGTTTTTACGATCCCGGGATTTTCGGGATGTCGTTATAACAATCCCAATTAGATATCATCACTTTTCAACAATTTAAATCGAAAAAATTTTTATATCTCTCCTACCATAAAATGAATAATAAATAAATGTGATTGAAACCTATTTTTTTATTTAAAGTGACGTCTTTATATTGCGAAATTTCAAAAATGGAAATTTTAAAAGTGCATTTTCAACACTTACCCAGCCTTGTGCACCAAAAAATTGAATTTGATTAAATTCTACAAAATTTCCTCTTATTAATACCCTTCTCTAAGCACGTTTCGCTGAATTCTTCAAATTTTTTAATTTATATTTTTAAATTACTGACGTCGGAATGAAAAACTAAAAACGCAATTTTACTATATTTGGCCCATGTGTACTATCGCACGGTGTTATATGTATAAAGAGCTAGACATTTATAAAAAAAAAATATTAGTTATTAAATAGAAAACGAAATATAGCCAATACTGATCAAGAAAAGGGGTTTCTATTATTGTGCCATCAATGCAAATTACAAGTCCCGAATATCCCGGGATTATTTGCTAAGAATCCTGGGATCTTCGGCACCTAAAAAGGCCGCGATCCCGCAATCCCGAGATTAACATCTTCAGCTAAAACGTACTTGAGGAATTTCTTTATCTTTTTTCTTCGGATATACATATCGATCCCCTATCGCAAATTTATCGTATGCTACATTTTTTAAGAAATTCACATTTTTATGCAACTTTGTTTTGCAACTCGTAACGCATCAGCTTTTAAATATCATGATTTAGATTCCAATAGCTAAGCCAAAAATTTACTGTAAATTTTATCGAATTTGACAAAGAATTTTTTTTTTGTGCGAAATTATTCTATGCCTTTCTGCAAAAAAAAATCTTGCGTCTGCTATTTGAAAAAAACTTTTTATTTTTTTATGTTGGGTTGAACCGAATTTCTCTTCCGTTGGGTCGTGATCGCAAATGAGCGAAAGGTGGAAAAATCGCGCTATAATACGATTTGAGGCGTGGCCACCTGGGTGAACGCAGGCCTTGTCGGCAAAGTCTTTCTCTCTCAGCACAAATCTAACAACAATTTTGCGTTCCTTTTGATGGAAGTTTTAGTAGATGTTGCGAGGCCCAATGCTTACCTTTCTTGCTGTATTTCTTGTATGGCGGTGTACACAGAGTTTTATATTAAAGGAAATTCTAAAATGTTCGCGCCTTCTTCATCCTTTTTCATGTTTCATGTAGTCAAGAAAATTAGGAAAATATTTGTCTAGCCATAAATGGCTGAATGTAACTAAGAGTACGAGCGTCGTCAAAAAGGATCAATGACACAGCCTTTCTACAAAAGTCAATGGCTAATAACTATAGCCAAGTAAAAAGGTAGCAAATTCGAAAATAAAACTAAAAAAATATTTGGCCTTAAATGTGCTGAACCGAAAACAGGTGCCGCCGCCGCATTTTACAAGCAGCTGTTCACAGAATGAAACGAAATTTCCGCTTAAACAAGCTTACAAAAAAGAAATCGATTTGCTATTTAGTACAGAGTTTTTTTTTTTTGGTATGTTGGCTTCAAAATGCGAAATGAAAAGTCATTTCATAAATGTTTGCCAACAAATAATTTGTGGTAGATACCTGCTGTGATAATTTTTTTAACTTTTCAGTCAGTTGCACTTTTTTATGGTAATGAATTTTAATATAATAATTTTATATACACATGTGCTCATGTATGTACATTTACAGTATACACCGAAGTTTTTTTTTTTAACTATCAGCTGTGGTGAATAAATTGATTAAATTTTTAGTGTGAAATTATTTAATTGACATAAAAAAGTGAAGTAAAGCTTCAAAGCAACAACGCGTTCGGATATCACGTCACCATACTTTTTTTTTATTTTTGCAGCGCACCGGGACTTACCACATATAAATAAATATAGTAAAATGAACATTGAGCAAACCACTTTTGTGTTATCGATAAAAACCACAATTATATTTTGTGACATAGTTTAATGAAAGCTAATTAAATAGAAAGCAAATATCCATAAAATTAAAGCAAAACTTTAAAATGCTCTTAAATTTATCTGCAATATTTCAATTCCATTCCTCTTTTATTATTAATTTGTCCAAACAAAACTTGATATAATAAAATTGTCGTGATAAGGAATGTCTATACAAATATGTATGTAAGTATATACCGGGTGTCATACGCCACACGTTCACCCCCTCTAAAAGGGAGGAAATGCTGTTTTTTTTATTGAAAAACGATAAAATATGGACCTAGTAAATCGGGTATGCTCGACCGGAAGTGTGTTAAACTGACGGAAATTCGATTTTTTAACCGGAAGTCAATTCCAGAAAAAGGTTACCAACAAAAGCTTTATATTTTTGTCCGCAAAATGCGAATCTGTGGTAAAGATATTTAAAAAAAAAAATGGAATTCTGGTCAGTTTAACCCACTTCCGGTTGCAACCAGGAGTCGGAAATGCGACCAAGAGATAGATCATCCCCGACTTGGATGAATCACCATCGTTTCGTTTTCCATTAAAAACATTTTCACTCAGTTAAGAAGTCCAGGGCGACTTCGAGCTTCGAAGGTCATTTAGAGTACAACTCCACGACAAGCTTTTCAGGCGTTCAGCAAAGTTTCAAATAAAAGTTAGGAATTCGTATCCTCAGAATCCGAATCTGTAGTAAAAATATATATGTACGTCGAATTAAAAATGACGTGCAGGTCAAGATGCAGGGATAGTACATACATATGTACAGGGATTGTAGTCGGAAGTGAAAGCTTTAATTTAAGCCTAAGAGAAAAAATCCACCATCTTTTGTAATTCCCTATTATTCCACAAACATTGCCTAAACTGCGATTTACTTTACATTTTGACCACGTTTTTTTCAAAATCCGGAGCTGATGAAAACTTTGTACCTACGGATTCGTAATCAAACCAAATATTAAGTTTTGAATAAACAACTGAAGATTGGGGTCGTTAGGTCAAGACAACGGTCTCTATGGGCCCTCATGGTCTTATGGAAACATACAGCACCCCATTGGTAGGAGGCTTCGGGTGGACGAATTTGTTGTAACATCAAGAGTTAAAGACTTGCTCTTGCTGCTAGTCTCTTAAAATTTCCTCCAGTCACGTCGTAAGTAGATTTTCCATGTAAACTTGCAACAAAGTTCAATTATGCTA
Organism: Rhagoletis zephyria; assembly: GCF_001687245.7. Taxonomy (NCBI): domain Eukaryota; kingdom Metazoa; phylum Arthropoda; class Insecta; order Diptera; family Tephritidae; genus Rhagoletis; species Rhagoletis zephyria. The sequence goes on from NW_016157910.1 coordinate 124,904, forward strand.
TTTTTTTTTTAAGGGATTTTCATGATTTCAGACCTTTAGTAGTAAAGTTAATACTATTTATTCATATTGTTTTGGTTTTTTTACACACCTTTCCTCTTTCAAAAATATACAATTTCATAAAATTTCAATGTCTATTTATCATATTGCTCGAGAGTTAGACGACGCCCATTTGGGTACTTAAAGCTGACATTATAGACAATGTTTTTATGTAAAAATAAAAATTTTAGAAAATGCTATAATCAATAAAAAAAACCCGAAAAGACAAATGTTTACTTACTTTTGTTTGTTTTTGTACGTTGCACATTAATGTAAAAAATATGCAATTAAAGCCCATAATAAGACGGAAGAAATACATTTTTTATCATTAACTTTCGTTAAAAGGTTTCCAAGATACAGCACTTTAAAGAAAGGTATGTATGACGTTTTCTTGAAATTTAAGTCCAACTTCCATCCAAATCCTGAGAGGTCGCGCACAGAGGTCCCCGCGGTGACATGAAATCCCTTATATGCCTTCTGCTTTGCTTTCTATAGAAGTAGAAAACGTTTTTAAAACTTTGACTAGTAAGAAGTCAGCCAAAAAGCCTCAGTCCAAAACGTTTAACCTAAATAGAGCTGTTGGGCTGATGATAGAAAAAAAAACAAATATGTTTATCTGTATTCAGTCCTAAAATAATACACACGAATGTCGCATACGATGGAATTTGGAGGGAAAGTGTGGTTTTGTACTAATTTCTTACCAATCAATGTTCCCTCTACTGAGCACAGTTCCTCATCTCATTGAACAAAGTGTGATTTTTTTTTTTTTAATTTAATCTCATCCTCACTCACTTTCAAAATTATTTCAGCTCTTTCAAAATAGTCGAAAACAAAAATGTTTGCTAATCGACCGCAGTTATCAAATTACAAATGATGCACTTTAAATTGAGTTATAATGAAAATTAAAAAGATACTTGCAACCAAAAGATACTTGCAGCACTCATTGCAATGCACACTAAAAGTGTAAAGTGCACAGCCAATCACGCAAAGCCATGTCATACCAAGAAACAAATCTAGCTGGATGAGAAATAATAAGGAGCAAAAGGGGAAAAAAACAAAAAATTAAAAAAGTTATTCTATAAATAAATGTTGAAACTGACACTCTCTTTAATCATCGATGGGAATTTAATCCGCAACAGCGCGCAACGTTACAAACTGGCAGAACAAATAAATTGTGTGCTCCACATGCTGCGCATGCGTGCCATCCATCACACGATACAGTTGCGGTGGTAAAACCACAACTCAATGAGCCGCCTCCAATGTACTACTGAACTACAAAGCCCCATTTAAAAGAGTGAGCTGATTGAAAAAAGTGGGTAAGGAGTAGATATTTATGTATTTACATAGCTGATGGATGTAGTAAATATATATCGGTAAGTACTTAGTTGTAAGATTTAAAGTAATGCATCTGAAGTAAACAACTTGCAATCAACTGGAAAATGTGCACTCACGTAAAGGGGAGGGAGGCCATTGCTTGAGTGTACTCCAGAGTAAAACAAGAAGGTTGCGAATGAAATCGAGAAGATAAAAGCTTGCAGAATAAACAGCACCATTAAATGTGAGAAAATCACGTTCAGTAGCAGACTGCAACAGCTGCCGGCATTGCCATTTCAACGTTGCATTATTTTACATATTTATTTGTGTTTACATAAAGTGGAAGGAGAGTAAATATAAATAAATTTAGTATACACATAGATATTAAACAATAAGTATATTGTGGCTGTGTGCAGGTGGCTCTTCTGTTGCTGCTCTGTTGCACTTTTACTGCTCCCCTTTTG
>NW_016157910.1:128079-131779 GCF_001687245.7 Rhagoletis zephyria
TTGTGACAGATGAATTTTCAAGGGTACAATAAGCAAACTTATCCTTTACCAAACTGTCATAAAGTTGTTAATTTGACTGATGGCCTTATTTAAGTGTGGAATTTTAGAAGCCAAGGGTAAATGTAGTTTAAAACGGATGACATTTTCATATGAAATATGTGAGCATATACGAGTAGATACTACGCTTTGCTTTGACTCCAACAACAAGAGGATGGGCTTGCTCATAAATATGTAATTATACGAAAATGTTGACATTAATTTGTAGAATTTATGAAATGAAATATGCATTTGACTGCAATTTGTTGCCCGGAGATAGCTGCCAAGCACTATATATGTATGTGGTTAAGCCTGAAACCAAAAGAGATTAGTAGGCTAGCTAAAAGGGATTTGTGGACGGTGGCAGTGCTTATCGCACTAGAAAACATACTTCTATGAAATCATATTACATATGTATGTCCAAAATGTATAACTCATATGTATTTGCCATATGTAAGTATGTACATATTTATGCATAAGAATGCAGTTACTATAGCACTAAATAATGCAGCGATATTGAAAGTGTTTTCAGTGTAGTGTTTTCCTACAAACTTTACACTGCTACTTTCTAACCCAAAAATAAACTGGGTAATAAATCAAGTTACGTTTACTGGCAATTTGTAGTCACTATAGAGGAATGCATACTTCTCCTCGGTTGCTCTTTCTTGGTATTCGTCCTTGCATGCGCGATAAGAGTAACAGGCAACAATTTGGAAAAGCTCCATTAAAGAAGAGTTTTCTTTTTCATAAAGCCATGTGTTGCTTCCCTGCAGCAAATCAAACTGGTTCAGAGCTCCGGAATCAATGCATTGAACTGTTTTTTTTTTTTTACATGGCGTTGTCCTAGGAAGTGGCAATTGCCATCTCTTCAAACTTATGAACTCGTGTTTGGTTTTTGTTTACAGATCAAATTTTATTTTATTTCATTCTAATTATATTTTTATTGATAGCGCAATTTTGGCATCTCTCTTTCAACTCACCACAGTCTTTCATAAGACAAATGTCAATTATAACAACTATTTTGGAAACTTTTTCTGTCTTTCAATTGACTAATTGAAAAACCTGCTAACGAGCAGATCTTAGCGTTATGCTGCTTAATCTTTTAACAACAAGTTTTCGAAATATTAAATTAAATAAAAAATTAAAATTTTTCTTTTTAGAACAATATTCAAAGACTTAAAATTTAAAAAAAAATTATTAAAAAAACGTTAAAAAAAGGTTTCTAAATATAAATGAAATTAAAATAATAGTTTCGCTCTTATAAAGTTCCCAATCGCAATAAGTATACACTCAACTGAGATCTCCCATAGCAGAGATGAAGGTGATTACGCCTCATCATCTTGAGCCATATGTAAAAACGTTGATGAGCAAGCAGTAATCGGGACTCTCTTATGATTTAGATCAGAACAGCATATATATACCTTGACATTCTCATCTCCATACTACTCAACCACGGTTCCTGGACTAAAACAACACATCAGCTCCGCCTACCTCAAGCTAATTAGGTAAGAAATTTTGGATAGCGATAATAAAAAACGATAACCACAGTTATAACGATAAATAAAATCATAACGAAAAGGAATATTACGAAAGATTTTTATTTAGCCGATTTGCTGGAAAACTATGATTGGGTTGTTCAAATAAAAAGTAATCAGGCAAGTTCTGAAATTAATTTGCGAGTGAATTTCAATCAACTTCGCCTTGAATTCAAATTGGAAGTGAATTGCAGAACCTTCCTCTATATTTATCTGCGTGGGTATACGGGTGGTAAGCCGGTGTAATTTTAATATCTGTTGTGCTGAAAAACTTAAGCAAACACACATTAAGCAGCCAATTTTATGCCAAGTGTGGGCGAGTTTTGTTATTGCAAACAATATTTACATACATACATAGATAATGTTTGTAACACTAATAATTCATATTTACAACGCTGCCAAAAGCATAAGCATAAGTCTACTGACCAAGCTAATCATTTTCCTACATATTCACATGGTGAGTTACTGAATAACCCAAAATATTAAGCGCTAAATACTCGTACAACTGTATGTGAGTATTCGCTAGAGTAGGGTTGCCATAATTCTGAACCCATCGACCAGGACACTTATTCCCTATAAATAGAGTTTCTTTGGTCCTGGCGTTGCATTATTTTGAAGTATTTTCTGATATTATAAGCAATGTAGTTTTGTGGCACGATCCGTAGAGCTGAATGAGCGATGATAAACCCCCAAGTTCTAAATTTTTTTTAATCATCAAAGATCAAATTTCTCTTGACGGTGATGTAACTTGGCAAATTTACGCGAATATATTTATGTATTTAAGTATATGTTTATACTAGTTAGCATTATAAATATATATAATTCAATAAGCATTGTAAGACTCAATAAAACATATTTGATTTTTGAAGAATTATGATTTTTGGTAAACTAAAAATAGCTTTAAAAGAACTTCGTGAAAAGGCCTTCAGAAGTATGTCCTACAAAAGCCCTCTGGAAGCTCTTCTTTGAGTAGCGAAAGCAGATGCCCTTCAATTTGTACCACTCCGTACAAAAAAGGAAGGAGAAAGGAATTACTATAAGAAAGGCCTTTTGGAAGAGATTTTAATTCCTGAAATTATCTACTGCGTAGTATATGCGACTCCTCAGCCATGTATCTGTTCAGGAACTTGCACTTTTTTTGGCAATTGCCTGAAAATACAAAACAAGATTTTAACAAAATAAACTAAAGAGAAAGAAAGCAAACTCACCAGATATTGTTCAACATGCCAGAAAAAATGTTTCATTATCTATTTCCGACTACTAATGACAGAAAGCTTAACCTTTTTTCAAAGCAAAAATCTGCTAGGCCAGGACACCAGGACAATTTGTTTAAATCAGGACAAATTCTGGAAAATCAGGACGTCTGGCAGCCCTACGCTAGAGGCTATAAATGTGCGCACATACATATGTACATGCACATGTATGTATATAAGAGAAAATCAAATGAAATGCTATTAATAAATTTGTAGGAAATTTAATAAAGCTTTAGTAAATTCGTGTGTGTTTCATACAAGTAATTGTGCTGAAGTGAAGATAATCTCTGAGGTTTCCTTTCCCTGTCATCTTTAGTTTTCTAGAAGGACAAGATATATTCAAACAGAAAAAATAATCCTAATATTAAGCGGCATAAAAGGCACTTCACTTTCTTCTGCCGTACCTCCTTGACCTTGATCGAAAATTTCGCTACCATTGGTAGCAGTTACCTTCACTTTGGTTGTTTTGAACGCATTGTTCTCGTTTTTACATTTTACTGCTATCTAATAAAACTCCCCATTTACGAACACCCGTTCACGGCTCTTGTCACAATAAGTTTTGGCATTTTCTTTGAATAGAAAAGATAAACAAAAAATTTTTAAATTGCGGAAGCCATTAAGTGATAACTACTTAGTACAGTGATTACATTTTATTTACCTCCTGCTTACACAAAATTAACTCTAAAACTTGCCTAATGTCTAATGTCTGGTAAATTTAGCGCGGAAAGCGGCCAACAAGTGTCCTTAAATTGAAGTTGCGGTTTGGATCAAATATTTAAGCATCCTGCCAACTCTCGAAATATTTGCGGTCATAATTGCTGACAATTTGCTTTTATTCGTTACGGCTTTCATTGCCTTTATACTCTTTATGTTTTT
>NW_016157910.1:134197-167873 GCF_001687245.7 Rhagoletis zephyria
GTTGGCTGAATTTTAATTGGTACACTTAGATATCGGATTTCTATGATTTTTTTTTTTGTGAATATTTAAAAGCTATGCAAATGAGTATAAAACAAATGTAGAGATATACTGTATGCCAGTATGCATTAGAATATATTTTATGCGCTGTTCTCGGCGCTCCGGCATGCCAAATAAATCAGCAATCAGATTTAATAAAATTCCCATGTCCACTAATGAGTGCAACGCAAGGACATACTTCTAGCATCTTCACTGCTACAATTTCATGTTGTATGTAATTTATTTATTATAGATACTGGCATAGATACATATGTACATACATCCATACTAATGTCTTCGCCTAAATATAACCTTGACCTCTAAATTTATTTCTGTCGCGCTGAGATAAGTTATCTCCACGAGTGTACGTTCAATTGACACACAAACGGCTTTGCTAATTGAAGAGTAGACCCGTGGCTGTTGAGCTGATCTACATAAAATCAGTAGCTAAAACAATGAACGATGACAATTACAGATAGAAAGGAATTAGTGGTTTGTGAATAATGGATATGAAAGGAGATGAGTATTGATTGAAACCACTTTCTACTAAAATTGTACTGAAAAACTAGAACATTCATCAGAGGTTATTCTGATACTAAAATTATGCAATTAAATCGAAAGATAGCTTATTATTAGTACAAGTGTTATTTAAATGGCTACTCAACCCTGCCAAGAATCGGTTAGTCCTTCAATCGTTGTCGTCAAGCTCAATTTACGGTATGCCCACGAAACGTGATGTTTCAACGGGATCGAATCAAAGTGAGAGAGCTGTTAGTAGAGTTGAGTTAAGGGGGCATATGAAGAGGTGGTTGGTGTCGTGAGGGTAATCTTAACATGCAGGAGGTATGTACATACGTAGGGAATGTCGGGGTTAAGTTTAAGCTCAACTTCGTTCATTACCTTTACAGTATTATGCCTAGTGGTAGACGTACATAGGCTGTGTTCAGAAATGCATCATGATGCCAAAGCATCAGTCCCTTTTATGTCTAAACTATATTTGATTGAAGTGCCTAATTTGTGCAACTCACTTCCAACTCGGCATTTAACCGCGGTTCCGCATACTGGATATTTCAATAAATTATAATTTAGAAATAAAAGAGACTGACGCTTTGGCTTGATGCATTTCTGAACGCACTCATAGTTATGGATTTTGTCCTGCAGTTCGTGCCTTATAACGTATCTAATTGATATGATATCTAGACTTCCCATCCTTCTTCGTATTCGTTTTAGTAATTTAGTACTTATCGTATTTCTATTCTTCGTACTGGTACCTCCAACTTTGTCTCACTTTTTTCTCGTGTCGATATATATCTACAGCTTTTTTAAGAGAAATTTACGAGAATAAATTCTACGTCCAGCTGCATAGAATTAAAATATAATACTTTAATTAATTACTAAAACATTGAAATGTTTTGAGTGTACATATGTCCATCAAACTCTGTACAACAACAAAAAAAAAACACGATTTCGTACCAACAATTAATTATACGCCAGCATCACACATTTCCGTTCAACTTTTATCACCTCAAAAGCAACAGCACTCATCTGCTGCCAGCCACGAGTCACACTTTCTTGTTTGTTTGACTTCTGTCGCTTCTGTTTAATCAAAGGCACTGCTGGTAATGAGCAGAAAATGAAAAGCAACAGCAAATGTCAGCGCAATGCAACTTTGTATAAACATACGTATATATACATATGTATGTACTGAATATGTACATTAGGGCTGGTCAACTATGTGGGTAGGATACAGAAGTACTTATTCTACGTAAAATTCTAAGCAAATTTGCCAAAGCAACCATAGGCATAAAATCAATTTCTAGCTTGCCAAATTGCGAAAATAGACTAGCAGTACGTTCACGACTGTTACTATTCGATCCCTGTTTTCGAAATTTGACAAGCACGAAATTATTTTTGTACCCATGATTTCTTCGGAAAATTTGCTTATACATAATAGCAAAAATATGACCCACCCCAATGTACACAGATATATGCGTATATAAATGCAGCAATACTAAAAGTTAAATAAAAATATAAAATCAACTGTTGCAGCAGCAACAGGCAACACGTCGACATGGCAAAGTGAATGCAAACAAGATCCGGGTAAAGCGTTAATGTTTGATTGATGGACTCTGTAGCAAGCGCATATTAGTGATGCACATAACTTAGAAACCGGAACCGCAGAACCTGGTACTTTATAGAACCGGTTCATACGAGAACCGAAAACCGATTCCAGAAGAACCGAAACGCTATTCTCAAAGACCCGAAAAATGGTTTCAGAAGAACCGAAAACCTAAGTAAAAAGAACTGAAAAACCATTCCAAAAGAACCGAAAACGGATCCTACAGAACCAAAAATCGGCCACGAAGCCCACAGTGCATAAAGTCTGAATATGAAGATATCAGACCGAAATTTGGTTTAGATATTTATTATAGAGTTGGTACACTCAGAACTCTATAATACATACTACATACCTAAACCGAATTGTGTTCGATTCGAAGCACTATATAATATAGCCGCCATCGCTATCGACTTGAAATTCGGTTTGTGTACGTCGACGTACCAATTTTTTCTTTGAATTCAATGTTTTTCCACATTTCTTCCTCACCCTTAACGATTTCAAATCGCTTTCAGCTGCAATAGCAAAAATATACGTGAAAATAAAATTGGATTTTTGTTAAAACTAAGGTTAAGCTATTTCGATAGGACTTATTTCCGTCACCACTTGTTTGAGAACCGGAGTCTGTCCAAATTCTCGGTTCTCCGTGAAACCGGACATGACAGAACCCGTTCTTTAAATACGTGGAACCGCACATCACTAGTACATACGTTTATTTACGGCGTCAACACAACAACAAAATCTACTGTAAATATGTATATACATACACACATACATGTATATGTACATACCCAAGAAACATTGGGCTTAATTAACAATTCGAAAATAATTGGAAAACTAATTTTTTTTCAAGTCTCACCTTCGATAACAAATGTGGAAATTGTCAGTATTCGATTCGAGAACTAGGCCATTCGCCAGCAAAATGTAATCTTCGTTATCCAATCTTTTTTCCCTTCGTTATGAATTCGAAATCTAGCCCATTATCGAATTGAAATTTTAATGAGAGAGAGTGCTTGCTTTATATTTCCCTTCGGGAAAGAGCTCTTTCTCTCTTGTTACTATGGTTCTAATTTTTTTTCCAACCCATTTCGAGTGTATTTCCAATATACTATGAATGTTGGAAAACTAAGGTTGGTTTTGAGTTCGTTCTCAGTTCGATATTCATATTGGATATCGCAGGTAATTTTCGAACGTTCGCCACAATGTTTTTATTGCATTTTTTTGCAGAAGTGCATTTCGCGAATTGCGTAATTTTTCCGGTCAATACCGCCGTCTATCGTCTGAGTAATTAATAAGCTGTTTGGTGAAGAAATTCGAAGAAACTGGGTCGATGCAAAACATGAAAACACGGCGGCATCTTCGTACAGCTCGTTAGGATGAAAAGATTGCTGCTTTGGAACAAAGAGTGGATCAGGCTAGTAACGCTGTTACGGTGAACAGTGAACGTTATCGTGAAACGACATCAGAATTTTTACGGCCTGAAGTAGGAACATTGCCATGGACTATATGTGAGTTTAACAAGGCATTTCCACTTGTCACACAGCGCATGAAACATTGGCCCTATTGCGATCGAAGTTCCTAGGAAGCATCATCTCACGAAACAACGAGATCAAATGACCGCCGATATCTTACGTTTCGACAACATTGGACTTCTTTCTCTGGGCCAACGTGAAAAGTGAGGTATATGACAATACCTGAAAGAATGAAATAATACGCATTATAATTGATATACACCTCGAACTACGCAGAAAAATAAAGGAAACTTTTGGCAAGCGCATTCTGTGTTGCCAAAGGAGTCGCGATGGGCATTTAACAGATAAATAGATATTGTGTTTAGTCACTCTGCGGTCTTGTTGAATCACCCTGTACCACGAAAATTAAATTTAAATTCTTAAGCAAGTGGAGAAATGTGAAGCTCTTAGGCACTCTGCACATTAATCACCTAGTCATAGTAGTGTAATCGTTCCAGCATACAAAGTACGAAGCTTTTATGCCGAACACATGTATTTCAATGAAGCTGTGTATATTACGATTCATAATCATGTTTTCGCCTAATCACAAAAGGTTCATGAATCAAAACGCCCAACATTGTATGGCGTTTGCCGTTTTGAAATAGTAATTTGCAAGGCGAATTTATACAAGGTGGTGTTACTGGCGAATTTAGATTACAACAACAACAACAACCACGTGGATTTTGTATTTCGGGTGTTATGCCAACTCTCAATTCGCCCCAAAGTTTACATGTATTTTGTTTTTGCTTTTGATGGATGTGCTGTCAAATCAGTAAAAGCAAAAACAAAATACATGTAAGGCGAAGAAATCAGCTGATTTTACAACACCACCGGTAATTTGTTTACTTTTGTCTTGGAAATAAAAACTATTTGTCATTTCAATAAGAAATAATTGAAAATAAATGATTTTGTGCTAGAACTCGTGCAATATTTTATTGCAAAAATATCCGCGAAAATGTTTAACTATGTAAGAAAGAACGGCCATAAAATGTGTTATGTGTGTGCCAGCAGGGCTTATGGAAAGCGCGCAAGTGTGCAGAAGTGGAGTCGTCATGCATTCGTTTCGGCATGACAAAACAATTACTCTACTATGATAAGGCGCGTAATGTGCGGAGTGCCTTAACCAACTTATTATCAAGTATTACACCATGCGACAAAAACCAAATTTTTTTAAAACACACGAAATCAATACGAAAAATCCATATATTCACAAAACTAGGAGCCAAATATAGTATAACTGCGTCTTAAATTTTTCTCTCTGACGTCAGGATTTTTTTTAAAGGACTTCGAAATTTCTAGGATACGATTGAATAAAGTAGAGTCAACTAAAAGAAAAAATTTTATGGAATTGAAAACGAATTTAATTTTTGATGCAGCAGGACGAATAAGTGTTGTCTTTAAAACTTTATCCTTGAATATCCTTGGAAATTTCCAATACTTAATTTTGAAAAAATATATGTCAAGGACTAATATGTAAACTACCACATCCTGGAATTTCGTCTTATTATTATTTTATTATTTTTAGATACAAAAAAATATTTATTAGTTTTAGATACAAAAAAATTATACCCTTTTCTTTATAAGATATTGATAGTTAAAATATACATAAGTGAAGATACTGGAATTGTACAGCACTCGGCTGGGTATTAGACAAAACCCACTTTTTTTAAGAGATTGAGTCCTAGGTAAAAATTAGTATCTCCGTTTTTCGAAGTTATCCTCCGAAATCGAGATATGGGCCTTCAAAGTTCTATTTTGAACTTTTGCCTTTGGTAAAAAATTATTTTTTATTATTATACTTCGTATGTAAAAATTTGAGAAAAAAAACATTTAAAATGAAAAAATACCTTTTTTATAAAAAAACAAATATTTTAAACAAAAAAAAATACTAAACGACTTTTTAAAAATTGATATCTTTGTAAACGCAATCAAACCTTCTTTCTTCTGATATGCGTATTTATATACTTCGCATATAAAAATTTCAGAAAAATCACGTAAAAGGAAAAATTTCTTTTTTTTGTAAAAAGAAATTACCAAAAAAGTACTAACCGATTTTTAAAAATTTGATATCGTAGGAAAGGCGATTAAACCTCCTTTCTTCTGGTATGCATATTTTCGTATATAAAAATTTTAGAAAGAAGACTTAAAAAAAAAACTGGCAAAAGATTATTTTTTTTCTCTTTTATTTCAACATATTTTAGTTAAAAGAAAAATACTGATGAAAATAAAATATTTAACACAAACAAAACAAAGAACACCAAATTGCAAAATTGCATGTACCTTACAGAACTATCTACAACGCTTGGATAAGGAGTTCAAACTATGTAAAATCGTGGCCAACAGCACTCTGGAATACTACATTTAATCTGACTACATTTAAATGTTGCGTAAGATCAAATTATGAATGTGAAATGCAAGAAATGCAAAACTATGTCACATTTACTGCTTTGTACGTAGTACACGCATACATACTAGTTCCCCTGAATATTTGTTGGTGCCATCGTGGCCATAAAAACCAGGTTACATAATTGCCATCTTACATGAAATATGTATAGGTTTGGCACCTCCATGCCACTCAGTAAACACAGGTGAGCACAAAGCGGCAGGAAGCCCTTGAAAATCAATAATTAAAGTCTGTACACAGGTTTTTGAACTTTACATAGGCATTCCATTGCCGCAGTCAACTGATCTGATTACGGGGTATCTCTGCTCGTATCTCAGCGTGCAACTCTATTGCCAACAGTCAAGTTGGCTCACTTTGCCTTTGGCCTTTTTGCAACTTTCTGTCTGCTGTCATTGTGCCTGTGTCTGCTTCGCACGCTTCGTGCCAAGAATTTCAAATATCCCACTTCTCTTGATGCGTTGCTCCAACTCGGTGGCAGACAGACCAAACAGGCGGCGTTAATGTTCTGCTGCTATTTATGGTGCTGGTGCTTGTTGGCTATTTCGAATTTTAATTGGCTTCGCTTGCTATGTGAAAGAGCAGACCGTACACTGCCACCTTGAATTGCAGATAAGCTACTGCTTAAAGTAGAGTAGAGTAGTACATAGGTACAGTGGCGTAGCGAGAGGGTAGGATGATGAAAGCCCGTCTATCCGGAGTCTGGATCTGTTGACCCACCCTATTCGTTCTTTTCTGTGAGTAGAGGGTTGGGGTACTTGAGATCAACAAACTCTGGAACAAGAAAAATTGTCTCCTCGAAATAAGGATATTTAAGATCCGACTATAAATGCCGAAAATATGACGAGAAGTGAAAAAGGTGATCCTACCTTAGACAAAAAAAAAATTCGTTTTCGAGTTTGCCTTTCAAAAATACTTTGAATTCGAAGGTGTACGGTGAACTTTTTTTTCTGGTTCGGTGCTCTGGGTAGAGTCTTGGTTAGCGTGGGCTACCAAACGGTGACCCTGCAGAAGAGATTTTTTCCTGCCAAGGCTGTGTATATCCAGTGTACCATATGTGGTCTTTTTCGCCACTTTTTACTTTTAGCCATCTTGCAGGCGTAAAGCGCGGTAATGTCCTTTCTGCAGCGGTCCGCAAAATTTTGCAGTCTTGCAGACGTTTTTATTATTATTTTAGATTTTTTCACTTCCGTTTCACTATGCATGTATGTATTTTTGCACACATAGATGTTGACATTGCAGTGGGTTTTTGACCCTAGTTACTTACATCAAAATATTTACATATATTTAAATCTGTATTTTATCAACTCTTATCCAGCAACAAATCGGTGATGTGTATGACTTTTGTAAGCATACATATATTAATATACATCACCCAATCACTGTCTACTGCCGAATATTAGTTGCTTTCGATCTGCTTAATTTTGATTTCATTTTTGTATTTACTATAAACCATACGGTAACCAGATGCTAATTCAAATAGGCATATCCTGATCTGTTCACGCAACTAAGTATGTATGTTTTTCAACATTTACACACTCACTGATGCACACAAAATTTTATTGACTGTTCATCCAATTAGCACAAAGTTCAACAAGTGTTATCATCAATTTCTAATTGCAGCTGCTATCAACCAAAGTTGCTGACAGCAATGGATGACACCAGCAGCCAAAAAGTTGCGATGTTTGATAGTTCGTTGAGTTTGCGAGAGTAAAGTTGATTAGAATGACTAAAAGTTGTGATGAAATGTATTTTTAGTTGTTTACTACTCTACGCTTTGGAATATGTTCGAACTAGGTATTTCTACAGACTCCGTGACCGTGTATCGGCTGAGATACATACGTATTTACGTATATGCAATCGACATGGTGGCAAGGCTGGTGAGCATGATCGACCCAGCTTCAACTGAATTTGCCTTCGTTATTGACTGTGAAGCTGTCATTACAGCCTTAGGGTAGTCAACGACTAACTCGATATCGATATGCATTAATAAATGCTAAAGATGTACACAAGTCTAAAGCAAAACATACTCAATCTTTACTGGGCATAGTGGTGTCCTGGGAATTGTAGAAGCGGACGAATGTGCTAGAAAGGGATCTGAGATGCGACTAGGGGAACCGATCAAGATCGAAAACTCACCATCGCTTGACGGTGGCGTTATCGTTGCTTGTCCCTCTCTATCAACAGCAATTTCAAATGTTGATACGGACGGCAGCTACTATTAGACGTTATCATATATTTCTTCATCATCACATTTATTTTAATTACAAAGTTTAATTTCAAATGCGAAGTAAAACAAAATACAAAGACAACTAAAATTGAACAGGTTGCAACAACAACTGTACACAAATTCGGGAATTTTCAAACAACGATTTTGGCCGTAATTGTCAACCAACCAGAATGCCTGCACACCATTAGCACTCTCGTGGCTTTAGATGTGGCCGCCGTATCAATTCTATGGAAGATAGAAGTTGAGAAACCAAGATTGGACCAGATTACTTAACTTCCGTGGAACGACTGATTTTTGTTTATTTTAGCGAATAAAAGTGAAAATCTGATTCACTTATATTTATATATTGAAAGCTGCACTAACAACTAAGTGATTCATGCAGGTTCGATAGCAAAAGCAGCCCAAAAACTATATGTTTTTTTTTTAAGTATCCGGTTGACCTCTGTAAACGACACCATTGTAGTTGTCGTTATCATCATAAATCTCCAGCTTACGTAGCGGTTACAGAACAAGAATAAAAAAGAGAAGTTCAAAAAAGTATTATTTGCATTGTAGCGACCGCCCATATCGATGGCAATATCGTATACATAAAATGCTATAAAAATGGCTAATAGCCTAACAATATGCAACGAGTAAATAAAATTGTAGTAATAAAGTAGTATATTTCGGGGCGTTGATTTCCTTAAGCTAGCAAAAACCAATTATGTAATTACTTAACCAAAAAATTAAGCAATTATGTAGTTGATATTATGCGCTTGAAATGAGCAGCGAAGCCAATGCTATACAACGGCAGTGAAATAAAATGAGCTGGGGAAACGTAACTTAACTGAGAGTGGTTGAGAAAATCAATTTTAATTGCCTGCGTCCTTGGATCATTGGTTAAAGTTACCAATAAGCTTGATATCAATAGCAAGAAACTAAGCAAAAAGTTTTACTGCGTAGCGGCGGAGTTAAGTTGCATGTATTTATAAAATGTCCCAATGATGATTAGCAGCAGAAATAAACGACAAATTAGCAAACTGACTGAAGGCAACTTCTACGAGAGGGCAATTAGTAATAGGTGCATTTCAAAGTTGGTTAAATTTTTTTAATAGGTATCTAAATTTAGCCAATTAGTGTTGGAAAATTTTAACAAGTATCGATTTTTATCCACATAAAAACATTTAGTTCATCTGTCCAACTAATTGAATGAGGCTGTCATGAGACAATGACATAAGCTGCACAAAGTAAACAATCTACTAGTTTTACATTGGTCTGGGGAGAACTAATTGAACTCAATATTTAAATTCTATGGAGCATTAGACTTGAGGTTATTTCAAGCGATATTTTAAGCGTGGTCGAGCTCAACAATGACACTTAATTTAGGCAAAAGATAAGAATTCATGTTGATTTTTGAGATTTTTTCTGCCGCTGGTGTTTTGACATTTCCTTCATACAAAGTATATTCGTAAACTTTTTTATGTGAAAACCAATGCACAACACGCTTGGTAAAAAAAAAATCGCAAATCATTTTTAACTTTTGATAAACAATTTTTGGAATTTGGCGACTGTGTATAAATACATATTGTACAATGTTTGAGATATGTACTTGGCTTTCGTTGTGGTGTAAACCATATTTTTGTATAAAAAATAAAATTAAAATAAATAAGAAATATATGGTCAAAACTTGTAAAGAAATAGTGTCCCTAATTATGTGGCCTGTACAACTTTTGGCAAATAAACGTGCAGAAATAGTTCCGATACCAGCAAGTCAATATTCTTAATAAGTCTCATCAAAACATTCCTTGTCGTTTAAAGAATAAAGGTAATGCCGCATTATACTAAAGCTAACTTCCCGATATAAGCTAATATTCCATACGAACACAGTTATATATTAAGGAACTTACTTTATTGTTTTCTTTAAAAAAAAATATTTCTTTTATTTTTTTAGTTTCATTTTGATTTAATTTTTAGACTTTATTGTTTACAAAATAATAATATCTTTTGTTTCAATATAATTTAATTTTTAGAAACTTAATTTACTAATTTTTCCTTTTGTCAAATTAAATTTGTTCTTGGGTGGTTAATTTAACTTTCTTTTAATTTTTATATTTTATTAAAAAAAATATATATATATGTTTCTATTTCATTTAAATTTAAGATCTTATTTGACCATTTTTAATTTAATTTTCTTTTAATTTTTAGATCTTGTTTTATAAATAAAAAAAAAATTTTTTGTTCTTTTTTGGTAATTTTTTTTTCTAATTAAATTTTTGCTTTCACTGTTTTAAAAATTAAACATTTTTTAATTTTTGTTTAATTTTTAAAATATTTTTTATATATTTTTTCGCTATTTTTATTTTATTCTTTCGTTTAATATACTTTTACTGTTTTAAAAGGAAAAATACTTATGTATTTGTATTTAATTTAATTTTTAAATAACTAATTACTCAATGGTCAATAGCATAACGTTAAAACCCCTTGTCTTTCGAAAGACAGTAGAGAGATTTCAAGAATATTTTGGAAAAATATTGAGCTTGAACTCTTCTATCAGCAGAGGTGACTAAGAAAAATATTTTTAAAAGTAGTTCCAGCTCACGTGAATATTTTAGCGCAAGCCTTTAAATTTATTTATATTTCTAATGGAAAAACAGTACCAAATTTTTTCTTGTATGGAGAGTGGTGCACCCTAATATATGCTAAGCTGTATATTCATCAATATTCATATATATATGTATGCTATCTCATTCCTTGAAAAGCTTCTATATTACATGCGTATTAAGTTAGCGCAGTGATATTGATTTGCAAATGCTAAGCTGTATGAATATCCTTTTACAGTACATTTCACTATGTACCAGCATAAATTTGAATCACTTTCTCTTTCGATTACATTTTCTAAACCACTTCAAACTTTTCCAATTGTGACATGCTTTCCCACATTTTACTGCACAGCTTCCAGAAAAGTTACGAATTTCTTTCAATCGGAAAAATTTTAATATATTTCCACATTTAATTTCATAGTGGATACTCACAGCTACATTCGAGTATTTATGTGTCATTGTACCAACCAACATACATATGGTATGAACATGCAAGTACATTTAGGTATATCTACATTAAAAATACCGACCGTTCAGCTATGCAAAAACGAAATATGTAGATCAATAGAACTTTTTACCCTCATTTCAAACATGTCAAAATTATTTGGCGCAAGTAAAAAAGAAATACGTTCTAGAGGGTTAAAGTTAAATTTTTTGATTTTTTAAATATTAATATCTTATCAATTACAAAACCGATTAAAAAACTAAAAGATAATTAATTTATCTTTCAGCTGATAAACATAACTTATTTATATGCTTTTTTTATATTTTCATGATACAGCCTTTTTTGAAAAAAAAACAGCATAAATTATTATTTAGAAAGTACAAGTTATTACCTTTAATTCGATATACACATTTTATCACGATCTACTTTTGGGTTTCAAGAATTTGGTGATAATAAGAAGTATAAATAAACCTCTTATATGTATGTTCTTTACTTTTTATCTGGTTAAAAGGTTCCATCAATCGGCATTAAAAGGTCGCTATTCTAGACTTTTTCCACAAAATTACGCAAACGAAGGTGATGCCCACGAATATTTAGTATGAATGAGAATTTTTGGTTTGGATTTAGAAACTGTAGAGTGAGCAACATTCTGCATAAGGAAATGAGCCGATTTTATGTGTGAGAGCGTAAATACTGTTTTATTACAAAACCTTTCTATTATTGAATCATGCATATATACATATTAGCAAAAAGATTACCATACGCAGCGCTATGTGTAACCGCGACGGGTAATAGCAACTTAAAAGAGCTTTAGTCTTTGGAGGCGGTCACTTTTGTTGCCCTCCGTGTGTAACTTTGCACTGCACACCTCACTTAAATTCCAGACTCTTGAGATGCAACTGATGTGAGCAGATTTACTGCTAGTTGTCTTCTGTGAGGTCGCTTTGGGGCAATTAAATTGGCTTTGCTTTTATATTCTCGCCTTCATTGTTTTTTTTTGCTGTCTTAATGCGTGTGCTTGAAGCGAACTTATTTCGCCAGCAATTTCCCTCCGCACTGGCTGGTGACTTACTAATTTAAAGTCGCATTAGTCACTCGACGTACTGTGCCGCAGGCGCTGCCGGCATCGTTTATGTGACTTTACTTTATTGGCTTTGGTTTTCAACATCTGCGTGGAATGTCAAACAAGTTGTTGAAGAGCAGTTGAAAGATGACAGCCATTAAAGTATGCTTAGATACTATGTAGCTGTGATTACTCATAGTTTTGGTATTTGCTTGGTGTCTGGGGGCTTCGTCTAATAAATTTAATTTTGAAATTTCTAGCACTCGCGAAATATTTCGAAGTAAAATCTAGTAACTAAACTTGGCCTCTTTTGGGAGAACTTGGCTGCTTAATTGTATGTACCAAAAATCTCAGTTTCATTGAAATGAAGTAATAAAATTGAAACTTTTGGAAATAAAATCACAAACTGTAAGTTAATCAGGTAAATGTATATGTATATTTTTAACAACCATTTGCCTTGGCCACAAATCGCACAGCCTGGAGATACTTATGTAAGTACATAGCACGAAGATGCAATGCCATTTTGTGAAGACGTCAACACATTTTCGGCACAGACAGACACATTTCTTGCCATATCAATGAAACTAAACTACCGCCCCTAACTAGAGCACGATTTTCTTATATGTACCTTTCTTAGAGACAGTGACTACTTCTTTTGGGGAAAACAAGTGAAAGAAAATAACCAAAATATTTGCCAAATACGAAAAACCTTGAGAAAAGTTAACGAGACTTGGAAGACAGTTCCGCCGTGGGGGTGGTTGCCGCCCGCAGAAGTGCGGATTACATGAAAACGCAATGACACATTGTTGCTGCAGTTTTGTGAGTTGTTTTGTTGCTGTGTACTTTTGTCTGCCAGTGTGACCGCGTTTCCTGCTACCATCCTTCGCAGGAGTCAACGACTGCCTACTTGTTTGTTTGTAATGGAAATAATGTAGGAAATTGCAACGCCACTTGACTTGCAGTAACCGCTGCTTGGATGCTTCTTGTATAGAATAAAGTTACTGATTATCGTACTTTTCGCAGACACTGAGTACGCTTTACTTTTGAAGGAGGAAATCGCATTAAATGCATAAACACGAAACGAACTAATAATGGGTGAGAATAGACACAGCTGCACACACCAACACACAAATGGCTTACTTGCTCTTGTTGCTGATTTTGTTAAGCTGAGGAAACATTCTGGAAGCAGATTATGTCACTACTTAGTGGCGTTTTAAGCAGCAATATTTGGCGACAGAAAGTACGGTATTGTTGGTTGGCGATGGTGGGTAGTGTGGCAGTGTGGTTGGTGCCTCAGCATTTTGAGGAGATAATCTACCTGTTTGACATCATTAGTTACACCAACGCAAGAATAAAATAGTTTAAGAAGTGTTGATAATAAAATGTATTCCTTTCATCGTTCGCAAAATGCCTTAGCATTAATCACTTAACTATAGCAAAAGTGAATGACCTCTATTAAGTAGCTTATTCGTATTTAATTTTTTTATTGCTCAACAACAATCTAAACCTCCTCACAATGTGAAATGCATTACAGAATTCTTAGTTAACTACAATTACGTCCTACTTCCGAAAAATTGCTTTTTTTCGGAGAGTTCAAGCCGTTTCATGCATAACATTACATAACATAACATTACAGTCCACAGCTACCCAGTCGACAAAATAAGTGCTCCCGGAGCTAAAGCCTCTTCATAATTTTAAGAAAAGGCTCAACTAAAAAAAATGCTGCAGAGTCTTAGTGTACATTAGGGTGGTCCAAAAATGCATGTGGAAAAAGTAAAGTCGAAATTTTTATGCTCTCACCCCATAGGATTGTTCTATACAGAAAAATACCCCTATTTTCATTTTGAAACCAAAAAATATTTAGAGGTCGCTCAAAGCGCTCAAAGTTTTCCATGTATTTTATATAAAGAGAAAACACCTTTTCGTCGAAGTGGTATAGAACTCTTGAAAGTCAATATTTTTCGATAGGAAAACTCTTTTTATCTTCAGGAGATTTCCAATAATAATACCAAATTTATTTATATAATCAATTTTTTCCTAGTAACTATATTTTATAGGTCCGCCAAAACCCTTAGAAAATGCCTGAATGCAATGGGGGATGAATAAAAAATCTTTAGAATTAAAAAATTGTTACATAAATAACTGGGTATTTTTATTGGAATTCTCGTTAAGAGAACCCAAGTTTTCCGATCGAAAAATACTGATTTTAAAGAATTCTATACCATTTCTATGAAAAGGTGTTTTTCGCCAAATAAAATACATGGAGAATTTTTGAGTGCTTTTGAGCGAGGATTCCAAAATAAAAAAAAAAATAGGGTACATATATATATTTTTGATATAGAAAAATCCTAGAGGGTGAGAGCAATAAGATTCCGACTTTACTTATTAGGACTACCTTAGTGTTCGTACACACTGCAAGTTCTTTCTGATTTTGAATTTTCACTTTTATTCTTCAACAGTAGATATGATGTTACTGTGATCGGTAAATCAAATTCGCTTATTGCAATTTATTTTTCGAACATCTTTCATGTACGTAAGTTACGTAAGTATTTCAGCTGTTTTCTAATTGAAGTTTTGCGGTATCTTTGCAACCGATTTCATGCGAAAAACTTTTATCCGTCTGGTTCAGTTTGACCACCTGTAGCTTTGCTCGGTGGCGCTTGGCTCGGTACCGCTCGCTGGGTGCAAGGGAAGATTTAGGGGTGGTTTCTCCAACTCACCTTAACTTAGTTAAGTCAATTTTCTTAAACGTAGGCTAACTTTTGACTTAAGTCCCAAAAGGGGCTAAACTAAGTTAAGTTGAGTTGGAGAAACTAGCCCTTAAAGTTGTAAGATAAGTTGGCAGCTTCTAGCGTGTTCAGAGTACGTCTATCATTGTTTTGGGAGAACTTTTTTCCTTTTCATGAACTCTAAAACTATTGAAAAGCCATTCGGAACAGTTTTAATTAAAAATTTTTCAAACCATATTTACACTTTTTTGAAAAAAAAAAAATTTTTTTCCGAGCAATTTCGCAAAAAATATTTATTAATTTTAGACTTTTTTGAAAAAATGTTTGTTTGGCATAATTTTGCAGAACTTTTTTTTCCTCTTCAGCAGAACAGTTTTTAAACATTATAATTCTTCGAACTTTTGAAAAACGGTTTTTTGGCGTAACTTTCTAGAACAAATTTTTCCTTTCAGGAACTCAAGAACTAGGGAAAAGCTACTCAGAATAGATTTTTATTTGCTTTTTAGCGACATGTCGTATGCTGCGTGAATCTGACATGCAGAATTAAAAAAGTTTTTTTTTGTCAAATTATAATATGTATGTATTTGATAATTATCAGCACTTTAATTCTTTCAAGAACACAATAACTATTGAAAATCTATTTAGAACAGCTATTTGTTTGCCTTTTTGCATTCCGTAAGCCAGCTTCAGACATTGCCTTGCTTTATGCATACGTATGTAAAAATATGTATGTGCATATGTATGTATAAATGTTTCTGTGTATTTTAAACAGATTTTCGCTGTTTACATTTGATGGGTGTTAAATTCCACTTGTCAGTGTAGGTAATTGAGGAAAACAACAAACTAGAAACAAAAATATACAAAAACAGCAGTCAGTTTCACACCTTCAAAGTTACAGTTTTTCTTTACACTTTATTTTGCTTTTGGCAAACATGCATTGTACGTATGTATTTGTGCAAAACTTTTTTCCGTTTTTTTTTTATTTTATTTGAGCTTGTAAATTACAATAAATCTTGCAAAAGTAAATCGATTTGAAGAGAAAAGTTTATATTTATATGTGTACTAGTCCAAAGTTATACGGTAAAACAAATAAAACAAGTAATTTTTAGCAAAAAAAAAAACCGACTTCCACTCTCATATAAAAAATATATATATATATATCTCATGATCCGCTGATCGGATCTTAACCAGATTAGTATGGGACCACCTCTGAGACACTACCTTTCCGAAAAGAATTATCGAAATCGGTGGACGTGATCCAAAGTTATGCGGTAACATACATAAAAAAAAAAAAAAAAAAGATTCCGACGAACTGATAACCTCCTCTTTTTTGGAAGTCGGTTAAAAAGGAGAGAAGTATAAGTTCGGGCGAAACCGAACTGCATGATAAGCAAGAGTGTTTTCCCCGATTTTTCAAACAGTTACGACAATATGCTATGATATATTGAACTAATTGGACAAAGTTCGGTGGAAATCGATAAGTAGTTGTCCAAATACATTTGAATAAACTAAATATGTAAAAAAGGTATTATGCTGTTTAATCATCAAACGGACTTAATGTTTGGTTAACAGTAACTGCAGGTTAAACATCTTTATCGACATTACCGACTCTATAACATACATATAACAGTCTTGCTATAATTTACCCATAGTTTCGCTAATATGTTAATTTTTTTGTGTGTAAAATTTACTGTCGCACGGTGTAATCAGACAATGAATAAATAATAAATAATAATTATGTATACAAATATATGTTTACCAAAAACTGAATTAATTTTAATCCCCAAAAATATTAAAATTGACTTTTTAGACAGTATTTGTCTATATATATATCTGTAGTATCAAAGATTTATTATTTATTTAGTTGAGTTCGGTGACTAGTCCGCGTTCTGGTATTCTTCGGTAATTTTTCAGTTATTCTTTTTTATATAAAAACTGTTGCTGCCGTATGTTTTGAAGGAACGCGAAATTTCAGAAATTATTATGCACATGTAAAAAAAAGGTCTACATATATTTTTTAATACATATATTTATATAGCGTGCATTACTGCCAACCTGATGCATTTTTCAATCATTTTAAAATATGTGAAAGCATCCTAAGTGGACTCACCCACATTTTGTCTGGAACTGAAAAGCGCGGGCATATGTACATACATATGTAAGTTTATAAAGCACAACAAAACAGCAATAATAAGGCCAACAAAGCAAAGTAAAGTTTCACAAAAAAAAACTGAAGAAACGGCCTGTTTTTTGCACTAAAGCTGAAGCTCATTTAACGACCTCACAAAACGGTGAACAAATTTCGCTTTGGAAATGCAGGCCGCCAACAAAAAGAGCAGTGAAAAATGAGGTGAACAGTACATACATATGTAGTTTTTAGGGGAAAGATTAAGTGGAACGTACCGAGTTGCCCTGAACGGAGAAAAACAACTTAACAATTGGCTGCTGCAGCAAGTTGCATTGGCGCGACTGCAGTTCGATGAACGTAAACACAACAGTGCAAACATATGAAGTTACAAAAGCTTTGTTTCCGCATGTGAATACACGTCTGATTGTTTGTGTATTTTCACTGCTGATTTTGGCACACTTCCCGTGGCGGCATGAAAGCAAACAATGGGGCGGTAAGAAGTGCCTATTTCTCTTTCTAGTGCGTATGTAAAACTTTTCAAACAAAAAAAGGGCCAGCATAGTGAATATACATACATATATCGCATACGTTTATGAATAGGGAAAGTTATCCACATAATCCCGAAATTCTGTGATGTCGCTTAAGCATTATTTAACTCCAAATGCACGATAAGGACCCTCGGGATCTAAGATGTATTCAAATTTTAAATTTGGTGAGTTCGTTAAAAATAATGTTTAAAATCAGGGAACTAATGGAGGACAGAAGTGAACAACATCACCCACTGCCCGTCAATACTTGGTAGTGTCTGTTATCACCAACGAGGCTCTGTCGGTATTTACAAATGCTCCTACATATGGACCTATAGCTGAATTCCCGTAGATGGGCATAACACAGCATTGACTTGACCTGGAACGGGACTTAGACGTCGTTAGATTTCCTAGCAAATGGGACGTCGTTAGATTTAGCAGCAAACTGTGTCCGCGTGCAAGATGAACTTTAGACCAGCACACGGTTGTAGATTGTCCCTATCTCAGAGGAGTCATAGCGCTCGGAACCTCCTACTGTTGAGCATGAAGCCATGATTTCTGATTCCACGGTTCTGACAAAGAAAATGGAAAAGGCTCTTGAATTATTTTTCTACGAAAAGGAGGCATCGAAGGCCAAACGCCGTCAGTGTGGGATTTTTATTTAAACCAAACCTCCTAACATATAGCATATAATGCATATGATGAAGGAGTCTGCACCTGGTTTTTTGCGGCTTCTTATGGGGTCCCTTCCTATTTTTCTTCCGCTTTGAAAAAGCCCACACTCTCCATCCATCCAATTATTATCAGTATTGCTGTATTTGCTTTTGACTCAATATCTTTAACGCGTTTAGTCCACACAACTAGCGCAATGTCGTTAGCGAACCCAGTAAGTTCAGTTCCGGTAGGGAGTGGAGGTGTCAGCACACCATACGTAATTATGTTCTACAGTCCAGTCAAGAACCCTGGCTAGTAGCGGGCTGTCTACAAGCAACCTCATACTTATCACTCCACCGACTGAAGGCAGGATTAGAAGCTGCATTTTGGCTAAAAATGCCATACGACAAAGATGATTCCACCTCCAACATCAACAGTCAAGCTGCTATTAAACCAACTAGGCCCTGGGCCACAGGAAATAAGGAAGCGGAGGAGTGCGCTGGAAAGCGATCTGACTGAGGGTTAAAGTAAGTGGTTCAAAAGGTACAACTTACTCTGCGATTCCTCTATCTACAAGTTGAGAAGATGACCAGAGCAGATATAAACTGCTGGTGGACACTCTGGCTACTTTTAGATGATCGAAGAATACAGAGTTTTCCCAAAGCCGAACTTTGGGTTTCTAACTAACGGTATATTGGAACTTAGGACACATGGCCGCAGCTCTACAGTCCCACATGGAGCACATGTATCTAGAGCTTCCTATGCCAGTGGCCTACACTCCATCCGAGGGCCCGCTAGGATTCGCAAGAACATCACAATTTTTGGAGGCAAAGTAGGGAAAGATATGGACAAACCCTCTGAAGGTCATACGAGTGGACATATGTGACCTGCGACTGAACTCTTACGAGAGATGACACCGTTTATTGAAACCTAAGCTTTGTCTTAAATCAATTGAAATAGCTTTTGATAAGAGGCTATTTTTTTCCTAAAAATAGTCGAGGTAAAGATATTTAAAACGTCTATGACACTTTTTTAAGGTAATGAAAATTGTTGCACTGCAGTCCAGTTCAGCAGATCCAATATTTCGGGACGACATTAGAGTTGCTAAAATTTCGGGACTGGCATTATTTCATATGTAATTATGTCGCTAGTTTGAATGTATGTAACTATGTACATATATTAGGGTGCCTCAACAAAAAACAGTTTCAGTTTGTCCACTGGAATTATAAAATTTATTATATTTTAGGACTTCCGTCTAAATATGTGTGTTCGAAAAAATATTAAGATTTTAAAAATCTCATTATTTTGATCGCATTGATACTACTTTTAAACATTTTTATGCGGACTTTCCAGATTAAACTCTTCAATCATCTGAACTGATTTTTTAGAGAAAGTATTTACAAACAAAAACTCGATTTCATGGAAATTTAAATATTTTTACGAAATATGTTGGCAGAGGTCTTAAAATAAAATAAATTTTATATTTTCGATGGAAAAGCAGTACAAATGTATACATATACATGTATATGTAGGGAGAAAATTTTCACATCAGATTTCCTTAGCCTCAACCCTTACGTCGATGCTACGATAGTCGAAGATATCACATATAAATATTAATGCCGATTAAAGTCGGTTAAGGCATGTCGCACTGGGGTCAAAGTTCACACCCAAAAAAAGAACTTCTCTTAATTGAAGAAAATCAGCAATCAAAATGAAGAAAAATGGGAACGAAACAGCACTAAAGAAGTTGTATCCTCTATTCATTCCCAACATTTCTTCAAAATGATAGATTACATCTACGGTTCCATTTTTTCGTGTACGTTTTTACACATTCCAAAGAAAAATTACGCATTCGGGAGAATTTTTTACTCATTCGGAAGAATTTTCGACCTTAAAGTAAGGAAAGTTTTTCTTTGATCCAGAGATGGATTTTTGGTTCAGTGCAGATTACCCTATGACCACGCCTTAACCGACTTCAATCGGGAGTCCGTAGAGGCATCTGGCCTTTGACCTCTTTGCGACATGCCTTAAACGACTCTAATGGGGACCATAATTTAAATGTGATATCGATGACAGTCATGACACCGATTAAAGGGCTGATACTGAAAAAAATTGTTCATTTGATTTTTAATGACCACCCTAATATGCATACATATTTATGTATAAAAATCATATAAAAATCAATTCCAGCATAAAAAGCGCATAGCATAACCCTAAAAAATAACTGTTTTTCCATTGAAATCGAGACAAAAGAAATAAACTGAATTATCGAAGTAGTCTACCAGCAGTAGCAAATCCGTTGAGTTTTTTCGCACATCCATATATTTTGTGGGTTGACCGGTTAGTAAACAAAACAATTTGTCAGCCAAGCACTCAAATGTCAGAGGACGGATGTAGTTGTAGAAGGCTAAGAATGAAGCAAAAGCGACCAAGGGCCAAGTAACCAGTTCAAGACAGACTATTGCATACACGTCCTCAAATGAGTACATGACCCAAAAATGCCCCTCAATGTTGCTCCCAAAAAAATAAACAAATCCTCACACAAACATACACACCTTCGTATATATGTATGTATGCATGAACTTACTAAAACACAAATTGAAATAAAGCGCTGTGGGTCAGCGAATATTCGCTAAAGGCAGCAGGGCTTAGTAAAAAGCAATAAGTTTAATGCTCCCGCTAACAGAAGCTCAATGGTAGCGAAACAGCTAAGACAAACTGAAATGAATGGTGCTTTGTTTTGAACATTTTGGGATATGTCAGCTAAGCCAGCTCAAGGGCGCCATTGAAGCTGCTGCAACAGCGCATTCATCTTAACTGTAGCTAAGGCATTTGCAACATAAATCTTCAGCTGAGAAAAACACAGCGCAAGAATTTAAGAGAAAAAAATTGGAAATTGTCTAAAAAAAACAATCAACTGAAGTGTGCAAAAATGTGAACAGAACAAATTATATAAAACAAAAAAAAAAAAAAAAAATACTTGCTAGACCGGTTAGCCAGTTGCCGCAGTCTCGGCAGCAAATTCTTGCACCCAAACGCTTACTCACATAAATAATAGTTATTGCTTTCTTTTTGTGATTTTCGTTGCACGTGATCACTCCTTGCTTTGTTTTATTTTTTTCTGCGGTCGCCTGCCATTGCAGCCTGTTCGCCTCGCCGCTGTTGTAATGAAATCGCTGCAGCAACATTTTTGTGCATTGCAATGCATTGTTTGCACGCTATGCTCTGTGGCCGTCCCAAATGTCCAGCGGTCATTATATTGCATTCTCTTTATTCTCAGCTTTCGAAGACTTCATCATATTTTCACTTTATTTTTAAATATCGCAAAGTATTTATGTGCATATATTCTTACATACAAATATGGATATGCATGTATGTATGTAGATTCCTCATTTATTTCTTCTCTCTTTACTCAGTGTTTTTACCTCTGCAATCTATATGCAATCAATGAATCCCAAAGGTGCTGGACACTTAATTACTTTTGAGTATTAGTTTTGAATGAAGGCGTTTATTTTTAATTTTTTAGCCCCTTTTCTCATTTCTTCAGGATTTTGGTTGGCGGAAAATTGTATCGATGGCAAGATTATCTTGCAGCATGCAATTACAAATAGGGTTTTAATAAATTTTTGTTTTGATGCTAAACTAAAGCTGACCTTAATTAAAACCAAAGGAAGAAATATGTACGTAAACACTCATATTGAGTGATAGAACTTTTTAGAAAAGTATCGATACTAGTACTCACTTAAAATACTCTAAAGAAGAATCGGTGCCAGTACTCATACATATTTGAAAAAAAAAGTATCGATAATACCCGTACTTCCAAGTATTTTAAGGCAAACGTACAAATGGCAGTAAAATCAGATTGCTTTGCTTTTGTGACCTCTAGTAGCTCCTTGAAAAAAATATTTATTAATTTTTCTATGGGAATATACATATTTAAATTCAAAACTTCAAAGCCTTTTTTCGAGTTTTTTTTTTAGTTTTGACACCATTGAATATCGTAGATCATTTTCGAATGTTTTCTACAATGTTTGTTGGGTAATTTTTAAACAATTTTTAATGCATTTTACAAACGAAATTTTTTATATTTTTTTACTTAACTAAGTTTTTAACACGTGGATTATTTTTGGTATTCGCGATATCTATACACTGTATTACTTATTAAGCCATACAAAATTCGTCCCGCGGTAATCTGTAATTATAAAATTATCTCATACTAATCCGATAACTTTTCGGTGTCCAACCTAGTTTTATCGATTATTTATGCGAAGGAGAGGAGAAATGTAAAATGTAAAAGTAAACAAAAATGGACGCTAGTGCGAAAAAGAGGTTTGTAAATTGTAATTTTTACTTAAATATTAAGCTAAAATATATGTAAATTGTTTAATATGTATAACAGAAAAAGCGATTACCGGGGCACAGAGAAGAAACTTAACTTTTTCTGAGTTGTAAAAAAATAACAACCACAACAAATTTGACGGCTAATAATCGGAGATTTGCCTGTGTAAATAGGTTGATTAACAAACGAGCTTTGATTAAGATTATATTTATATGTAAACGTACTTTTATGCTTTGCCGTACGCATTTGTCTGCATAACAAATTTCATGAGTACCCGGTACTCACGTCGTTTTTTTATTAATTTACAAAGTTCTACCTATTTTTTTTTAAGTCGTGGTAAGGTTTGCGGGACCATAAGTGTATGTTAAAATAATTAGATACGTAGCGAAAAGATAATAATTTATGAGTATACAAATTTTTAATTAATTATTTTTAGCAAAATTATGTTCCGAAAGAAGTGTTTAAATACTGTGGTTATAAAAAGATGACTTACCCCAATGAATTTGATTTTAAATGGCTTTATATTTTACAGGAATATTTGCTGTTTCGTTGTGGTAATTTTAGTTTCCATACAAATTTTTTAAATATATATATATATTTTTTATATAACACTAAGCATATTATTAAACAAAAGACCATCGATGGCAATCAAAGCAAATAGCAATTTTCTAACACATTCTTCAGTGCCGATTGCGTGGAAGGTTTTTTTTTTAACATTTCACACATACAAAATTACACAAAAGACACTGCCTGCAACTAAATTTTAGTCTAAAAATGCAATTACTCCTTTTTTATCACACAGGCTTTCTTTATTACAACAAATAATAATTGAATTTTTTTGCACAGACATGCATATTTATTATACGAACATTTTATTTATCCAAACATTTTTTCTTTCGCGATTGGGTCAATTATTGTTTATAACTTTTTTTAAATAGATAGATCTTACCACTTTTATATTCATAGCTTAAATTGTCATCCACCTTTTTATTTATTTCCAACTTTTTGTTTCGAACTTATACATTAGCAGCCAAAAGACGCATGCAACTTATTAACTTCCAATATGAAATTTAACCTCCAGAAACACATAAAAACACTACCAGATTATTTATTTTGCTTACTTTAAAAAGAGAATCTTTATTTTTAATTGCATTGGTATCCATCAAAATTTGCGCGAACTCTTACTTTATAATAAAGTCTCTTTTTTATTACACACCATACTGCGCCGGCCGCGAACGCGATATATTTTGTACTCGCGAAAAAAATAATAAAAAGCCCTGCCGGAACTAATAGTTTTAGATATTTTATTAAAACGCTCAATCTAGAATTGATTTCGGAAAGAAAGTTATCATTACCAACACTATTTCAATATAACTTCACACTTTTTTGCAAACTGGAAGATTCACTCGCTAAAAAAGCAAATAAATATTTCTGCCGGCATGAGTTTTTTTGTTGTTATCATTAGAAAATGCGCAACTGAATTGCATTATTAACCCAAAATCGCGTTTACATTGGTATTTATTTAAAAATTAGGTATTTGATTAACTTCTAGCCGTGCCGACTTTCACTGCGCTTCACATTTTTTACATGCAAAATAAAGACATTTATACAACTGCCCGGTTTGCTTTTCAACTTATTTTGTTAACAAAGCATCAATTACTGCACCTCTTATTACTGAAATCATTTGTTATCTTTATATTTATTGATAAAAATCACTTTTCCCGCGTTTAGTAAATGCTAATAAGCAGCTAATTTTTGACGCCTGTAAAGGCGGAAACTAAAGTTAAGCAGCTGTTGCGGTGACGGAAGTGTAGCCATGTACGGGGTGACACATGTGTTTGAAAATAAAAATTAAGAAGTTTTTAAAACTAAATATCGATTATTATAAAACTTTATCAATTTTTAAATAATTATTGGAAATTTACTAATTTACTCAGACATTATTTAAATAAAATGAAGTCACTTTAGGCATTTCGTTACTATACTTCGCAAGGAAAAACTGGCTTTTAAAAAAATTTATTAAACTTGAAATCCAACACTTTCGCGCGTCTGTGGCTGCCTTGACACCTTTGGCACTTTCTCTCGAATAACAATTTGGGAACTAAAGTCTCATGAAATTTCTGACAGGGAACGATGATTGATAACACAAGTCCACAAAAAAAAAAAATCGATGAAAGGTTCCTTTGACCAAGCCTAGTCTATTATATGTTTTTGGGGTCGCTAAACACGAATCAGAAGTCCGTTTTGCTCCATCACGTCTAGATTTTTTCCTAAGCTCAAAAAACACCTCGGATTTTCTCTGTCACTTAAAATCCGAGATGTTGTTTGAGGTTAGAAAAAAATCCAGACGTGACGGAGCAAAACGGACTTCAGGTTCGTGTTCAGCGACCCCTGGTGACTGAGTAAATTAGTAAATTTCCAATAATTATTTAATAATTGATAAAGTTTTATAATAATCGATATTTAGTTTTAAAAACTTCTTAATTTTTATTTTCAAACACATGTGTCACCCCGTATATGGCCACACTTCCGTCACCGCAACAGCTGCTTTAGGTTGCAAACAGAGTGGAAGCGAAGCCGAGGACGAAGATGAAGACGAAGCCGAAGACGAAAAACAGTGCAGTAGTAAACACATGAAAGTTATCACAGCGCAAGCAAAGACGGACACGAAGATGAAGATGTTGCGCAACCGGTCAGCTTGAAACAGTGAGGTACTGTTTTCAAAGACGAATCGCTTGCTGTATTGAGTTGTTTACAATTTATTTAACTGTTTGCAATTGTGAAAAACGCGTTTTTTAAGAAATTGGCTAAATTTTTGGCAAAATATAATCAAACGTATTAATGGGCATTCTTGTATATTCGAAAAATGTATGTCCATCTTGCCGTAACACAAGCTGTTTTTTCTTTATTTTCTTTTGATTTTATCTATAAAAATGGTTTTATTTAGAAACAAATCTTCATATCGTTCATCTTCCACTATGTACACTCGCCAGCTTGCCCGCAACGCAAGCAATTCGTCTTCGGCTTCGTCTTCGGCTTCGTCTTCGGCTTCGCTTCCACTCTGTTTGCAACCTAAAGCAGCTGTTGCGGTGACGGAAGTGTAGCCATATACGGGGTGACACATGTGTTTGAAAATAAAAATTAAGAAGTTTTTAAAACTAAATATCGATTATTATAAAACTTTATCAAATATTAAATAATTATTGTAAATTTACTAATCTACTCAGTCATTATTTAAATAAAATAACGTGACAGAGAAAATCGGAGATGTTTTTTGAGGTTACAAAAAAATCCAGACGGACTTCAGATTCGTGTTCAGCGACCCTAAAAACATATAACAGACAACAGACTAGGTTTGGTTAAAGGAACCTTTCATCGATTTTTTTTTGTGGACCTGTGTTATCTTTCAGTTCTTTTTTGATTAATTTTAATATTCAAACACTTAAAAATAATGAACACTATGAGAAAATTTTTGTTCACGCTTCCATTCTTCGCGAATAGTTCAGAGAAGATTTGCTCCCATTTCGTTCCCTGTCAGAAATTTCATGAGACTTTAGTTCCCAAATTGTTATTCTAGTTCTTTTCCAAAACGTTCCGAAGACTTTTTTTCGAATTTAGTTCTCTTTAATTTAGTTCTGTTGTCTTAGGGTTTTGGTTCTTATATAATTCCCATCGAGAACGTTCTCCACAATTTTGTTCTAATTTTGGCTTGGTTTTGAATCGTTCTTGGGAATAAAACTAGTTTCGATCATAAGCGACATAAAATCTTTCGAGCAATATTTATCGTACAAATTTACTCTTTTGAAATTTGTTGGGCATACATTTTTTTTCCAAAGGTGTTAAGGCAGCCAAAAAACGCGAAAGTGTTGGATTTCAAGTTTAATAAATTGTTTTTTAAAAGCCAGTTTTTCCTTGCGAAGTATAGTAATGAAATGCCTAAAGTGACTTCATTTTATTTAAATAATGACTGAGTAGATTAGTAAATTTCCAATAATTATTTAATATTTGATAAAGTTTTATAATAATCGATATTTAGTTTTAAAAACTTCTTAATTTTTATTTTCAAACACATGTGTCACCCCGTATATGGCTACACTTCCGTCACCGCAACAGCTGCTTAACTTTAGTTTCCGCCTTTACAGGCGTCAAAAATTAGCTGCTTATTAGCATTTACTAAACGCGGGAAAAGTGATTTTTATCAATAAATATAAAGATAACAAATGATTTCAGTAATAAGAGGTGCAGTAATTGATGCTTTGTTAACAAAATAAGTTGAAAAGCAAACCGGGCAGTTGTATAAATGTCTTTATTTTGCATGTAAAAAATGTGAAGCGCAGTGAAAGTCGGCACGGCTAGAAGTTAATCAAATACCTAATTTTTAAATAAATACCAATGTAAACGCGATTTTGGGTTAATAATGCAATTCAGTTGCGCATTTTCTAATGATAACAACAAAAAAACTCATGCCGGCAGAAATATTTATTTGCTTTTTTAGCGAGTGAATCTTCCAGTTTGCAAAAAAGTGTGAAGTTATATTGAAATAGTGTTGGTAATGATAACTTTCTTTCCGAAATCAATTCTAGATTGAGTGTTTTAATAAACTATCGAAAAATATTAGTTCCGGCAGTGCTTTTTATTATTTTTTTCACGAGTACAAAATATATCGCGTTCGCGGCCGGCGCAGTACGGTGTGTAATAAAAAAGAGACTTTATTATAAAGTAAAAGTTTGCGCAAATTTTGATGGATACCAATTCAATAAAATAATGATTCTCGTTTTAATGCAAACAAAATAAATAATCTGGTAGTGATTTTATGTGTTTTTGGAGGTTAAATTTCATATTGGAAGTTAATAAGTTGCATGCGTCTTTTGGCTGCTAATGTATAAATGCGAAACACAAATTTGGGAATAAATAAAAAGGTGAATGACAATTTAAGCTATTAATATAAAATTGGTAAGATCTATCTATTTAAAAAAAGTGATAAACAATAATTGACCCAATCGTGAAAGAAAAAATTTTTAGATAAATAAAATTTGCGTATAATAAATATGCATGTCTGTGCAAAAAAATTCAATTATTATTTGTTGTAATAAAGAAAGCCTGTGTGATAAAAAAGGAGTAATTGCATTTTTAGACTAAAATTTAGTTGCAGGCAGTGTCTTTTGTGTAATTTTGTATGTGTGAAATGTTAAAAAAAAAACCTTCCACGCAATCGGCACTGAAGAATGTGTTAGAAAATTGCTATTTGCTTTGATTGCCATCGATGGTCTTTTGTTTAATAATATGCTTAGTGTTATATAAAAAATATATATATATATTTAAAAAATTTGTATGGAAACTAAAATTACCACAACGAAACAGCAAATATTCCTGTAAAATATAAAGCCATTTAAAATCAAATTCACTGGGTAAGTCATCTTTTTATAACCACAGTATTTAAACACTTCTTTCGGAACATAATTTTGCTAAAAATAATTAATTAAAAATTTGTATACTCATAAATTATTACACGGTGGCACAGAAAAGAAACATAAATTCTCCTTGAGATGTGAGAATAACAAGCACAACAAATTTGACGGCTAATAATCTGAGATTTGCCTGTGTAAACGGGGTGATTAAAAAACGAGCTTTGGTTGAGATAATATTGATATGTGAACATAGTTATACACTTATGGTCCCGCAAAACTTACTACGACTTTAAAAAAATAGGTAGAATTTTGTTAATTAATAAAAAAACGACGTGAGTACCGGGTACTCATGAAATTTGTTGTGCAGACAAATGCGTACGGCAAAGCATAAAAGTACGTTTACATATAAATATAATCTCAATCAAAGCTCCTTTGTTAATCACCCTCTTTACACAGGCAAATCTCCGATTATTAGCCGTCAAATTTGTTGTGCTTGTTATTTTCACAACTCAGAAATGTTAAGTTTCTTCTCTGTGCCACCATGATCACTTTTTCTGTTATACATATTAAGCAATTTACATATATTTTAACTTAATATTTTAGTAAAAATACCTTTACAAACCTCTTTTCCTTACCACCGTCCATTTTTGTTTACTTCTACATTTGACAATTCTCCTCTTCTTCGTATAAATAACACAGGGCAACACTGATTTTGGTGCGGCAAATGTTAAATCTGTTTTTGATTGACTTTTTTGAGCTGATTACGAATCCGTAATTATAAAGATTCCATCACGTACAGATTTTGAGAAAATCATGGTCAAATTGTCAAAAAATCGTTTTTTTTGCAATTTTTTGTGACGCTCGAGCAAAGAGTAAAAATGTGGAAGAACCTTCCACATAAGCTTAACTTAAAGCTAGAACCCTAGGCTGCTGCCCCTGAAAATACCATCCCTCCACCTTTACTTGATGGCCATTTATAGTCATTTGTTGAACAATAAAAAAAATGCTGCCAAAATCAGTTTTTGCTGTTCAATAAACGACTATAAGTGATCTTAGGGTCAAGACGAAGATATGGTAGTTTTAGGGATTGTAGTCGAAAGTTCAAGCCTTAATTTAAGCTTAAGTGGAAGGTTCTATCACCTTTTGTTTAATTGCGGCAGGGACTCAAACTTCGCCAAAAGTCAAATTTTACTGCTCAATAAATGTCTATAAGTGACCATAAATTCAATGTGCCGGAATGGTATTTTCAAGGATAGTAGTCGAGGGTTCTTGCTTTAATCTAAGCCTAAGTAGATGGTTCTATCACCTTTTTACTCTTTGCTAGAGCTTCTCAAATATTGCAAAAGTTCGATTTTTTGACACTTTGACCTCGATTTTCTCAAAACCTGTACGTGTTGGATCCTTTGTACTTACGGATTCGTAATCAGCTCAGAAAAGTCTATCAAAAACAGATTTGTCGCACCAACATTTTTTTTCATATCAGGTTGGACAGCGAAAAGTTATCGGTTTGGTATGAGATAATTTTATAATTACAGATACCGCGGGACGAATTTTGTATGGCTTATCTCTTTTTCTAATTACATATTAGGGAGTAAATCTCGAAAATACGATAATCTACTTACATGTAAAGTTATTATTAGGCGATTCATTAACATACATACACATCTGGGTTAGGTTAGAAATTAAACCTTAATTTCATTTATAATTAATTTTATTCATCTTACTGGCAGGGCAGTTGAGCTGTTAATGATTGATGGAACAATAAACTGTATGAGCTTTGTGTACAACTGCGTACGTATGTATGTAGACAGATTTTCGCGATTGCCAACTATTATGAGCTGAGTGGAAAATTGCATTCAACAAATTTCTGGTGGTTTAACAACAATTGCGATTTCAGTACGTTTAAGCAATTTAAATACCATGGAATGTGATGAAAACTAGGCACGTTCAAAGGTTTTTTTTTTAAATACTTAAGGAGAATCGGTTTACAAAAGAAAAACAAACAGAAAAAAAATTTTTTGCAGAAAAGGCAGCAGCCAAAGGGAATTTCCCACAACATGCACACATCTGTACATATGCCTATATTGATGTTTGTATTTATGTAAATATTTATGCCTGTATGTACATATATACGTATATGTAGATATAAATTTATCGCCAGAGTTGTTCTATTTACATATACATATGTATATAAGATTCAAGAAGATTCAAATGGCAGCCAAAACAAAAATTTTGCTTTGCCTTTGCGCATAATGTGCAAAAGAGGAAAGCAATGCAAATGCCATGACCGGAATCTAAATGAAATTTTAGGCCTTTGTTGCAATCGTTGTACTGGCAGCTAAGAATTAAATTGTCGAATACAACTTGTTGCTATTTTTTCGCTTTTTTTTAGATCTTTACTGCTTTTGCACTTGTTTCTTTGTTCGCTGCATGTCCAAGCCAGCAACCATTTCATCGCTTCCTCATTCCATATTTAATGGCATCAAACACTTCGTTTAAAATTTGTCCAGCATAGAGACTTTCAAGATATGTATGATAGTTACATTGCTGTATTACATATATGATTTACATATATGTACATATACACTTTAGGGTGTCTCACCAAAAGAGTTGCGGTTTTTCCATGTGAATTATAAAATATATTATATTTTAAGACTTCCACCAAAAAAAAATATATTTAAGAAAAACTTTAAGATTTACGTGTGGTGGACAGTCTTGAAAGTGCCTCCAAAAATCTCATTGTTTTGATTCCGTTGATAAAATTTTTATGTATTATTATGCAGGCCTTCTGGGCTTTAACTCGTGTAAGCTTTATTTATAAAAAACTCAATATTAATATTTTCCTAAAATATTTGGGCGGAAAATATAAAACCTTTTATAATTCTGATTTTTTTGTTTGTTGTGTGAAGAGTGATGCGCCCTAGTGTATGTACATACATATGTACGTATATCCCATATCAGGCAAAATTAAGAGGTCCTGAGGGTGGCCTCAGATTGAGATCGAAATATCGACAATCAAGTTTTATGTATTTGCTGGGTATCGAGCTTGATAAATATTTGTCATAGTTTAAAATTCAAGGGCCAATAACCAAACAAAAAAATAAAAATTATAAATACATAGATACATAGATAGAAGTACATATATATAGGAGAACTTACGAAAAACACGTGCTAGTATTTTGACCACGAAATGTATATAGCTGCAGTTATATAACCGGCCACGGCTACTTTTAAACCGCGTCTTTGCTAGCGGTCAATTACGTTTACGTATCTTTTTTCTTCTCGCGTCTTTTTTGCTAAATTGATTCCACCTCTTCTTGGCGGCTTTAATAAGTTTTTACCGTTCGCTGAAGCTTTGTTATCAAAATATCGGCAAGGTTTAAATAATTTTCCAAGGCATTCACCACGCCTTAAGTACATAAAAAATGCCAAAATCATATACATATGTATGTGCATGTATATGAAAGTACTTGACTTTAAATTTTACAGAATTAACGTCAATTACATAAATTTTATTGAGCGTTTTTTTTTTAGTGAAATTGCAAATTACTTATGTATATATATGTACATACATATCGCTAAATGAAAAACAGTCACAACTAAAAATTTTTCACATTTGATTTTTTCGCATAAATCCGTCCGCAGATCATATTTCTAACGTACGCCAAAATATATTCTTCATCAATATCTGCTTGCGCTGGAAAAATACTATTGAGTGTGTTTTTGTTTGCTTGTATCATTTGCGCAGCATCTCCAGTTTTTTGCATCTCGTGAAAATTTTGGGATATTTTGAGTTGTGACTGTTTCTGATTTAGGGTGCGATATGTACATATGTATGGTACGTCTGCCAAGCTGTTAGCTAATAGGATCGACGGCTGGTTTGTGTGTTTGCTAGTCAGTGGAGCTTAAAAGTCACGTGAGTCTAATAAAAGCTAAGTGGAAACTTTATCAACAAAACCAGTTGAACTGACTCGTCGATTTTGGCGTTATAGGTATGTGTTCATACATGCTTACATATATTTTTTCACCTATGTACATATGTATGCATGTATATTTACTTATTCATTTTAATTTATATGCTTTTACCGAACAAAAAAATGCAGTCCAGAAAAATGTAGCCATATATGCTATTTGCGAAGAAGAACTAAATGGGGCCTGGTGGCGAACTCTGCAGCATCGCTCAAGTCATCCTCCTCATACCGGCACTTAATCGTGCTTGAAGACGGAAACTACAACGACATCAGTGAAAGGCAATTGAAATAAGAATCAACAAGAAAAAAATGCTTGGGTAATGGCAGGCATCCAGTGAGTTTAAGTCAGAGATAAGTTCCAAGAAGAGTAATAGCAACAGTTGCAGTAAATAGTAAAAGAAGAGAAAAAGTTCCAGACATCGATTTGAAGCCATTTTTTTTAATGACCGAACGAGTTATTGACAGTTTAAATTACAAAATAAGAGTAACAGCAGCAAATATTTATTAGTATACCTCAATATGTACATATGTATTTTATTACGGTTGTGGTCATGAACTTAGCATACTTCTCGTGAAAACATAAATGTGACATAATTATGTAAATTTCTAAACAAAAATGTATGGCCTTCATTTGAAGCCCGATGGCATCGTACAGTTTCCTAAGTAAAAACACTATCAGCCGATTGCCAAAAAAATGCCTACAGCTGAGATCACCTGTTTTTGGCATTTCCTCTTATCTTTAACAATTTCTTTCATTTCTATTACAATTTATTCAAAATACCAATACACTAACAAAAAACACAAGAAGTATTCAAAAAGAAAACTCCTCATATATTATATTAAAATATTTATAGCGATGCTGGCATCTGAGGGATAAATTCCTATTTCTATTTAACAGAATAATATCCTTTCTATTGAAAGAGTAGACGAAGCGCCTCTCCTGCCTATGGCTCGCACTGGTTCCCTGTACTGAGTGCGTCACGTTGAATTCTAACTGACAACAAAGATTGTTCCGGCCCTTAAAACACAGTCAGGGATCCTACTCGTCCCAACTAGTCAACGCTCTCTTTGCCTTCGAAATGGCCTCCAGCACCCGTATTTTTTACTGCCAAAATTTGAAGCATATCAAGTTTGGATTAAATCATTTTATTAGAGATGACCCAATTGGCTTCTTGGCTATCCGAAAAAATATCTAAAAAGTGCCCTTTTAACACTTTTAAAGTTTTATTTGGCTCAGGTTAAGATTGCTAATACTTCAGTCTTGAACACCGTAGGACATATGCTAATGGAAACTGCAAGTTCGTTTTCAGTTCCACAAATATCTGCGACGATATGCGTTTTTCACTAGGAACTTTCTGCCAAAGCAAGTCTCTTTAGTAACCGAATCAGAAATTTCGCATTTTTAACCCTGGTTTGTTTCCAAGGATACGCACATAAAGCTTCTGCGTATACGGAGAAGTAGCCGTTAGATTTAATTGATCCTGTGATAGAAACCTCCCAATCTTTACTGCTTTTTAAAACGTAATATGGCAGTTTTTT
>NW_016157910.1:179555-182497 GCF_001687245.7 Rhagoletis zephyria
CGCTTCTATTCTGCGCTTCGCAGATGCTTTTTCATAGCCTGGTAATACAAAACTAAAATTTATGTTAACATTTCAACATCTTGGGACCCTCTGGAATCTAAGAAATAACAGCGAGCACCTATGCAAACTCAGCTACAGCTAGAGGTATGTAAACGTACATTTCTTACAATCATTCAAACAAATTTAATTTCAAATTGAAAACACATTTCTTCCAAAATAACTTAAAATCGTACACACGGAAGGACCAAAAAGATTGAAAAATCATGATACTTTTTTCTTTAGTCTGTCGATTTTAGAACTGGTTCGGAACTATAGAATTTAGGACTAGTTTGGAACTATCGAAAAAGGGATGCAGCGGGGGGCAATTGACACTTCCTAGGACATCGCCATGTTAAATTCGCCAGTTGCTTGCATGCAAAAGAGATATAACGCGAACCAGTACAGGGTCTAAGTGTACTAGAAGCGCACCAGTTCAGAACTAGAGATTTTCCCCACAGGGTATGTAGGGCGCATTTATAAGAAGTAGCTGTTTAACTCAACTGCTATGAAATTGCTGGCAACTGTTGAACCCAACCATTAATGAACAGCTAATAACTAATAAATAAACCAAATGAAATAGTTGCGCCAATTATATTTCCCTGTCAATGCTGAACTGCCACCATATTGAAAAACCTATTTCAATGTTATAACGAACGTTGCACTGGAAAGAGCATTGCATCTGCTATAAAAATCGCTAGAGAAGTAAAGAATTGATTTTTCCTCTGTCCCATAAAAGTAAGTCTTGTTAGTCCTCTTTTTGAGTTTGCGACACGTTATAAAAAAAATAAAAAATAGTTTAAAACTAAAAATTTTTTACCACCTTTACATACATTGTGCGTACACACGTAATTGCAGGCGCAAAGACATCTCATCCTATGGGAACACTGATAAATCAATATTTTTTTAAACATAACTCTTACAAGCACAAAGGTAGCGCTATGCATTTAAGGTAACAACATTTCAGGCAATACCTAATCATATTCTTCGATTAAAAGTAACCACTACAACTTGTTTTAAAAATCACTTAAACCATTACACAATTGGATTTGACCCTTGTCAAAATGAAATTAAATGCTTATGTTCATACATTAGTGTGTACAACAAAATATGTATTATCTTACCAAATTTCAAAGGGCACTTTACGTTTTCCAAACACGTTTTTAAGTGCACTGTTTTTCCGTAGAAGTTTTACCCTGTTTTATGAATAATGGATTCTTCTTTTTGAAGTAATAGCCGGAGGCTGCAAGTGAAAAGTGGGAAACTAGTATGCGTGTGGTATTCTTTTACAAATTTAATTCACTTCGAAGAAAAAGTACAAAGTTATAACTGCACGTCATGCGACCCTTGACATTTACTCAATGACACCTTCTTAAACGCTTACGCAAATGCGATGCAAAACTGGAAAGCCTAAGTAATTGCATGGCCACACCAAAAACAGGCATTAAAAATTTGACGGTTGTACGCAGGGCCGGCTTTAGAAG
Source organism: Rhagoletis zephyria (assembly GCF_001687245.7). Classification (NCBI taxonomy): domain Eukaryota; kingdom Metazoa; phylum Arthropoda; class Insecta; order Diptera; family Tephritidae; genus Rhagoletis; species Rhagoletis zephyria. The sequence continues at coordinate 181,076 of NW_016157910.1, forward strand.
CAATGACGCCCGGGGCGTAAATGGAACGAAGCGCCCTTTGATACTAATGTTTATTACCTCGGTTTCTATTGCTGAAATACAATTACAACAAGTTTACTTTGTGTACTTTGACTTGAGAAAATTTTTCGATATGTATTTTTGGACATGTCAATCTGAGTAGTGATCTCGTTTTCGATAGGTAGCTAAAGCGTTTAATCTTTTTTGGGACATAGTAGATCGTAGGTACATTTTGATGAGCTACGATTTTAAAAAACTTCGCGCCCTGCTGAACACAGTCACTGCATACTGGTCCCATATCAAAAATTGTTGGCATTAACGCATTTTTTTGTCAAACATTTTTAGAAAAGGCATGGGTTTTCTAATAGCCCATACCCAAATACCTGTAGACTTTAATTAACCAATTCAGCTAGCAACCCTTGTTTTTTGTATAGCCATGAGAGTCAGATTTTCTATCACTTCAATTTAAAATTTCGTTAGTTCGATTTTCAAAAATTAGGTGTTAAATTAAAAGGCTTGGACTGTATGTGCAATAGAATTTTACTTTTTCGATAAGAGTTGCCACCTTTGAAAAACTTTGTTCCTTAGCTGAAGTACAGGAGGGTTGCTACCTGTTTTAAAAATCATATTAGGTAAGAAAAATATGTATCACAATATGGGTACCAAACGAAAGGGGTTTCAGAAAGTAGTAGTTTGAAAATATTTTGAAGAGGTTGCCACCTGCTTGTAATGTCGAATTTAGTTTACTTATACACAAGTTATATGAAGCATCAAAATATGGATGTCAAACGAAGGAGTGTTACGAAATATTTAGTTTGAACGCCAGAATATTTTTGAGGTGTTGAAAGAGGTTTGCCACCTGATAAAAAAATTAAATTAAAATTATTTAATAAGTTTATTGAATTATTGAAAAATGGGTATCAGTCGAAGAGGGTTTGAAAAACTTTTATTTCTGAACTGTATTTAGCTGGGTTTCCACAAGTTTAAAAAATCAAATTCCACTTAATTCATCAGTTAATTAAAATATAGCTTGAAAATACTTTTGAAAACGGCTGCCAAAAGGTCTAACTCATTTAACTATTTAATACAAAAATTATATTAAATATAAAAATACCATAGTCAAACGAAAGAATGTAAAGACGTCTTTAGTTTGACCATTTGGAATGTTTGAAGAGGGTTGATACGTGTTTCAAAAGACCTATTCAAATTATTTGTATATTTAGGGGGGTTGCCATTTGCTCGAAAAATTAAATTTAAATTAGTTCTTCAGTTTATTGAAATACATGTGTAACACAATGTCAGACGAAAGAGATTTAAGAAGATTTTAGTTTAGGAATACCTTTGAAAGGGAGTTTCAAAAATGAGATGTGAAATTAGAGACTTTACCTGTTTTTTTAATTAAGAACTTTTTTCATCGGTATAGGG
>NW_016157910.1:184323-185843 GCF_001687245.7 Rhagoletis zephyria
GTAAAAAATAACCCATTTTATTTTATTCCTCCTGTTTAACGCTGTGGCCGCATTCACGCTTTTGGTCCAGTCCAATAAAGCACGCCAGTTGGTTACATTTTTTTAAGATTGTGAGTGCCGAGACGCGTGTGACCTCATTGATTGTTTGATGACAGGAGATACTTCCTTTTGTCCTTATTCACCACCAGACCCCTGCGCTTTGCTTCTCTATCTAATTTCGACAAGACAGAACAGGCGTTGCATAATTGTTATTCATACCTCGTCATAGTCATGCAGTAGCACATCGCTTTCGTCTTGGTTGTTCTCATAGGAGTTCGTCTGGATCTTGAAACCTTCCGTAAGCCGCCTAACTCTCTGCTAACATTTTTTGACGTTTTTCCTATCAGCCAGCATTTCAAGCTCTTCGCCCTCTTGTATTTCGGCCCCTGTCTTCTTATTATCATAAATATGCACAAATTTAGAATAAGGAAACAGCATCAAGCTGAGAGTATAATATTGAATGCGCAAAAGCAAAGAAATCTTGCGTATTTATAAAACGACGCAAATATCCGAGTATAATCACAAATCCTGTAAATGTGTCAATATGTCAATTGGAAAAGTTGAAAAAAAAATTAAATGACTAAAATCTGATCTCTGATAATCTGATTGCTTACCAACGAATGCAATGAGGAAATGAAAAGCAATTGAGAAAAAGTATATTACTATATGTCGATATGGACGCCTACCGTTGTAGAACGTTTGTACATATGTAAATGCATATATAGGCAGACATATGTATATATGCATCTGTGTTTCCACACGTATACACGTGCCAGGATATGCATGTTATGAATATGTAAGGCAACTATTGTATTCAACTAAAAGATTGACACTATCAAAACGAGTGCCAGTGCGCTGGCTGGTAAGTGGGCAGATAAACTATTATTACGCCTGTCATTTTAGACAATCCTTGAGTATATGGCATTTCCTGTATTGCTTTCGATTTGACACAAAATCTCTAAAGTTTCTATATGAACATGTACAAATATGTATGTGTGATTTCAAAATGAATTTCGCTGGTTCGCTGGAAGAACCTCGTATTTCAGTAACCTCAGGAAAATGAAATTGCCGTAGGCATTGAAATAGCAACAACTTTTTGCCATTTATAAAATGCCGTGTGGAAATGAAGTCCAATGGCTTTTTTTATTGACGTAAAGATACTAGTATGTAGTCTAAGTACCAAAGGGAAAAAACTTAAATTTTGAATTTGCTAAATCCTAAAGTAAATAGAATTTAAATATTTAAGTAAGGGATGCCAAATATGAAATACAGACCTAAGTCTTTGAAGAAAGACTAAAGTTCTAAGGCCTTTAGGAGTTTTCAAAATATGAAACGCTACAGAAAATGAAGGAGTAATCGGTAATTTTTGTTATTTTTTTTTTACTTTAAGGAGTTACGGTACTTTTCAAAATTTTTTTGGACCTTCTCTACTTTTTTTTAATCTTTCCGGACCTTCTCTACTTTTCGGGATTATTTTTTCA
>NW_016157911.1:0-16796 GCF_001687245.7 Rhagoletis zephyria
GATGGACATCAAAAAGTTATCGGTTAAATCTGAGATTATTTTATAATTACAGATTAACATGGTACGAATTTTATATGGCTAATCTCTTTTTCTAATGAGAGATTAAGGAGTTAAGCTCGAAAATGAGGATACTCTACTTATATGTGAACCTAGTATAACGCTGCTTGAATATCTGACATAATATTTATTCTGGCCTCATTTGCCTTCTACGATAAAATTCGCGAACACAGACTTCGATTGCGAAGGCCTCCGCCCAGAATATGGTTGGGTACAACCCATTGCCATTGGCAGACTTTCCTGGAATCTTGGTCCAAGTACGCCATAAAGTATATATGGATGCTCGTATTGTATATTGACAATAATAAGGGTATACGTTTGTACTGAGGAATCATGCTTGCGGCCGCCGTTATACGAACGCACCGGTGAAATATTCATGTAAAAAAAAATTGCTAAAATGTTTAGAGATACATATTTTCTATTTTTCTCAAATAACTATTACCTGTAGTCCCGAAACCTACCAAAATCAAATCAAGCCTACCAACCTACCAAATGGAAAAAAACCTACCAGTTTTGGTAGGAAAAGTTCATGTTTGGCAACACTGGTCACGATGACAATTTTAGTACTAAAACTGAAATAAAACATGGATTACCTCGTAAGGTGCTTACCTATTTACTAAGTGGGCTGCTTCGTGCTGTCTTTAAGAGAAATCTATTTAGTTTAGCTTCTCCGGCATTCTCAGACCATAAACCTAAATTTTGAGTATCGTTTAATTGTGGAAAGTGCTGCAGAAGAACTTGCCGAGGGCTTATATTCAAAACCCTCTACCTGCACTTTTCACAAAAGTGAGATTCTGATATAAAAATCCACCTAAGACTTAACTGTCATCGGTGATATTAATGCCAAGGCGGTGGTATCGATTCACCAAATACAAAAATTACTTGCATTTTGTTTTTGCTTTTAGTGTTTTAGCTTTTAGATAAAAATATGTTAATGCATTTTTCGCAGTCCTATATAAAAATTCTCATATAAAATATTTTTAACAAAAAAAAAAAAATACGTGTGTAGCACTGTACACATGATAGAAGTGAAACTTAGTCATAAATGTGTGAGTACCATGTCAATAATGAAAGGTTTGCTCAAAAAACAGTTTCTCGCTCCCTCATGTCAAAATCGGCTCACTTAGCAAGGCACTGTGTGTGGGTTCGTGTGTGTGTGCAAAGCTTTTGTAAGGGAGTTAAGGAAGTGTCAAAACTCTAATGTCAATAATGAGCAAACCTTTAATTATTTGCGTTCCAGATAACTTCGTTTAAAAACCTGTAAAAGTGTCAAATAACAAAATTACTCTCTTGAAAGAGAGGAGCAAGAGAGAAAAAATAAATGTCACCTGGAATGCGAAAAACCACTTTTCCTGTAACTACTTTCACTTTTTTTTAATGTTAAGCGCCATGGAGACGATCAAATAATTTACCAACCGTCTCGCGTTTTGCTTGACAAAAAACAAGCGCACTTGCCTTATGATCGTCATGGTGAGCATGTGCGCGGGCAAGAAAAAGAAATTGTTTGTTGAATTAACGCGTTTATTTGAACGTTTGCGGGTAAGACACGAGCCAATCTCATACATATGCAATGCTTGACGTATTTATTTGATTGTCTCCGTGGCGCTTAATGTTCTTCGCTATCTGTTTTTGTTTACAAATGCAACCCTGCCTATCGTTTGACACTTTCCATGAACTTGCAGAAAGAAAAACTTCGGACTAAAACCTGCAACTTCTGACTGAGAGAGAGAGCAACTTACTCTCACAAAAGTGGTTTGACTTGCAGGTTTTTTGGCACCTGGAACGCTTTCCTGCAAAAAAAACCTGCAAATCGGGAATATCGTGAATATCGTGAGGATCTGGAACGCAACTATTGAATCATGTGTGAGTGCCAGGTACCTACTCACGAAATTTGATGTGTAAACATATGTTTAAGGCTCGGCAAACATTAGGCGATTGAGTTACATGCATAGGTTTGGTTAGACATTAAACCATAACTTCATTTCATTTTATTCAGCGTTGATATATATTTTATTTATTCATTTTCCGGTAACACCATCTTATATGAATTCGCCCTTCTAGCTACCTTAGGACCGGAATGGAATGTAATGGAAGTAACTGAATAAATGCAAATGTTTATAACGTAATCAATAGACCCTTACGAATTCGCCGCGATTTGTTACGATTCTTCCCAGGCAATATAACCAAGGCACTAAGTAACGTACGCCCTTTTGTTTAAAAAATGCATTTATTTATTATTTAAAAAAAAGACAAATTTCTTTGTTCGGAATTTTTTCTTACTCGCTTTCTATCTTCCAAGGCGAATTCATATATTCTTGATAGCGGGAGCACAAAAACTACTCTAGAAAATTATACGCACAATGACGAACATGTACAAACCCACCAAAAATGTGCGCCTTATATAAGCCGTATTTAATATGATCATAAGTCTTAACATTTAATGCATGAAACTTGTAAGGAATACATGTATGGCACAACCCAAGGCGAATTTATATAAGGTGGTGTTACTAGCTCAGCGGATTTTGTGTATGTGTTTCGCCACACGGCTTCTGATATCAAAATGAAAAATTTTGTTTGAATTTCTACACACACTCCTACAGATTTTGACAGTTCATGCCGCCAAAGCAAAAACAAAATACATGTAAATTTTTGTTTTTGTACTCCTACTATCACCTTATATTAATTCGCCTTGGCACAACCCTTATTTTACACCTGATTTCGCCGTATTGATGTCATTGGGAATAAGGTTTAACTTTTTCTCTCTCAGAGAGAATAAAAAAATATAAAAAAATAAAATTGAATTTTGTGGTCCGTCTGATAAGAATTGAACCCAGACAGTCCTGGCAGCAGCAATCTATTGTATCAGGCATCTTTGCACACTCAGCTAAAGCCATACATGTACATGTGCTTTCAAATGTTCAGTTTGAATCAACACCACATTTCGATATATATTATACATATTATTTATATATTAAACGCTACATCAGGATATTGTTATTTGTGATAAAAAAATACACGTATTTTTTTTATTTTGAAAAAAAAAAGTTTTTTTAGAGGTCGCGCTGGTCGGTTTTTTATTAAAACGCTGATGTTCTCAATTTTTTTATTTTTTTGACATGTAAAAATGCAGCTAAAAATGTGGTTTTTACATATAATTACTCTGGTATTATTGGGGAACATTCCCTCAATTACACACCTGTATTGGACAAATAGAATGGGCCTAGTTCGCGAAAATATTCTCTCGAAAATACATTATTAAAATTAAAACGTTGATACTGAACGATTTATGCGTTATCATAGGTTGGAACTTTTTACCAGGGGGTCTCTGGGGTTGCTAATTAGGAATCTGAAGTCAGTTTTTCAAAATTCAAAATGGCGGATCCAAAATGGCGATTTTTTTTTTTTAATTATTGGATCTGTTTAAAATCCAGCACCTGTATTGGACAAATAGAATGGGCCTAGTTCGCCAAAATATTCTCTCGAAAATACATTATTAAAATTAAAACGTTGATACTGGACGATTTATGCGTTATCATAGGTTGGAACTTCTTACCAGGGGGTTTCTGGGGTTGCTAATTAGGAATCTGAAGTCAGTTTTTCAAAATTCAAAATGGCGGATCCAAAATGGCGATTTTTTTTTTAATTATTGGATGTGTTTAAAATCCAGCACTCGGAAGTTTTTGAGGTCGCCGATTACGAATCTGAAGTAAATTTTTTAAATTCAAAATGGCGGATCCAAAATGGCGATTTTTTTTTTAATTATTGGATGTGTTTAAAATCCAGCACTCGGAAGTTTTTGAGGTCGCCGATTACGAATCTGAAGTAAATTTTTTAAATTCAAAATGGCGGATCCAATATGGCGATCAAATTAAAAAAAAAATACTCAAATTAAAACGGTGATACTGAACGTTTAAAGCATTTTCAAAGGTTGAAACTCGTTTCCAGCGGGTTTCTGTGGTTGCTGATTACGAATCTGATTTTTTTTTTAAGTTGGTCGCCATTTTGGATCCACCATTTTGATTTGTGAAAATCTGACAAAAGATTCGTAATCAGCAAGCCCAGAAACCCACTGGAAACGAGTTTCAACCCTTGACAATGCTTAAAACGTTCAGTATCACCGTTTTAATTTTAGTACTTTTTATCTAATTTAATCGCCATATTGGATCCGCCATTTTGAATTTAAAAAGTTTACTTCAAATTCGTAATCGGCGAACCCAAAACCTCTCGAGTGCCGGTTTTCGAACAAATCTAATCATTTTTTTTTAATTAATCGCCATTTTGGATCCGCCATTTTGAATTTTGAAAAACTGACTTCAAATTTCAAATTAGCAACCCCAGAAACCCCCCGATAACAAGGTCTAACCCATGATAACGCGTAAATCGTTCAGTATCAACGTTTCAATTTTATTATTTTCTTTTCGGGAGCATATTTTCGGGCATTAGGCCCATTCTAACTACCCAAGACAGGTATGTAATTAAGGGAATGTTCTCCAATAATACCAGAGTAATTATTTGCAAAAACCACATTTCTACCTGAATTTTAACATGTCAAGAAAATAAAAAAATTGAGAACATCAGCGTTTTTATAAAAGCCCGACCAGAGCGACCTCTAAAAAAACGATTAGTTTTCGATTTTTAGTTTTTGGTGGCTTACGTACCTGTATTTAAGGTAGTTTCATGTCCACTAACAACACCGTGCAAAATATTTTTATATTCTGAAAAAATAGCATCAAATGTTAACTCTTCTTCCAAAAGTCGCTACCATACTTATTTATAAACTTTCAAAAGTATCCATCTTATGGTGAACTTAGAAAACTGCTTTAGGTCGTATAGACTCTTAGTGTTATCATATGCCATGTTATATTATGTTATAATTTTATAAGTCTTATTTATCAAAATTTTCAGGTAATAATAAAAAAGATTCACGAAAAATGACACTGAAGATGGCACAACGCCGAAACCGGTCTGTCTCCAAACCAAATTTGACAAGGGATGACGGAAATTCGTTCCATAATACATCAAAAAAGATTCAATTTAAATGTTACTTGTTGTCGTAGTAATTTTTTCAAATTTATGGCTTTCTATTATAAAATCGCATAACGCTGTTTGCAAGTGGACTACTCATATATATATTATGCCTAAGCCTTATAGGTCATATAAAAGTCACTAAATTTGATATTAGCAATTAGTAACTATTTTTGTGACTTGAGATTATTTGGCTATTCAGTAGGAGATAGTCACAAAAAGTTCACCAAAAATGTGTGATGAAAACAAACACAGACAGTGAACTGATAGCGTTTACGTATGCCTTTTGCCCGCACCGCCCGAAGAGTCGCAATCGCCGAGTGGTCAAAGCATTAGGCTGCCGGTCGTGAGGGTCCGGGTTCGAGTACCCCTCGGGTGTAGAGGATTTTTTATTTTTTTAGTATTTTTTAGTATTTTTTTCTTTTTTTATTAGTTTTATTTTTTTAATAATCTTTANATGAAAACAAACACAGACAGTGAACTGATAGCGTTTACGTATGCCTTTTGCCCGCACCGCCCGAAGAGTCGCAATCGCCGAGTGGTCAAAGCATTAGGCTGCCGGTCGTGAGGGTCCGGGTTCGAGTACCCCTCGGGTGTAGAGGATTTTTTATTTTTTTAGTATTTTTTAGTATTTTTTTCTTTTTTTATTAGTTTTATTTTTTTAATAATCTTTAGATTTTAATGTTTAAAAAAAGTAATTTTTTTTTTCAATGGATTTGAATATTAAAGCGTTTTCGTTTATTTCCTAACGAAATTCTTATTGAACAAATTTCCTCGCTTCATATTCGCTTTTTTTTAATAAAATGGAAAGCAATTAACTTTTTATTTTTGAGACAAGACCTTAGCCAGCTGACAAATTAGTGACTTTTTTTTGAGACTAGAGACGTGAGACGACGTACTGAATACCAAATAGTCTCAAAATCCAAGTTCACCACCAAAAGTCACTATTAGTGACTAGAGGCCGCTTACTGAATGCCAGGGTTAATAATCCCTTATACGGTTGCCAGACGTACTGATTTTGTCAGTGCAGTACTGACTTTACAACTCTTGTACAGATTTTATTAATTTCTTTAATCAGTACGCTTATGTCCTGATTTTCCAAAATTTGTACTGATTTGTACTGAATTTTCAATTCAAACAATATACTTTAAGATTTTCTTAAGGATTTTACATAACGTTGGAACTTCCTTAAACTGTACTGTAAGAAGTAAGAAAATAAGTTAATTATAGTTGACATGTTTCAGATAATGTTTGATATACCCAAGAAATTAATAAAACAAAAAGATCAATCGTTTTATGGGCATATCGCCGAGGCGTTACGTACGAGTTGCGTTAATATGATGGAGCTTAAATTATTTAAAAAGAAGGCTGAAGTTTTTTTGGTCGAGTGTTGTTAATTATCTCGAAAATAACTTTCAGTTTAATAACAACAAATTTGAATATTCGAATGGCTTTTGCCTATAGCTTACAATTCTTTTTTCACAATTTATTGACATTGTAAAAGAGTTTTTCATAAAAGACATAGAGTTAGATACTTTTTTTAGCGAATTCTTAGTCTTGCAAAGTTTTTGCGTAGTTGGAAAAAATTAATTTAAGCCATGAGGAAATATAGATGAAGTCATTAAATATTGGTACTTTTCCACAGTTTAAAAAAATTAGTAATTTTGTTTTTTTTTCAACACCATACTCAAACGAAGCAACTGAGAGGATCTTAAGTATATAGTCTGCTTCCTTGCGCAAATAGAGAAACCGGCTTCTAATTAAAATTTTTTAAAGTGAACTTCAAATTAAAAATAATTTTAAAATTAAATCTTAGAATTCTTTGACTATTTAAACANTTAGTAATTTTGTTTTTTTTTTTCAACACCATACTCAAACGAAGCAACTGAGANTTGGTACTTTTCCACAGTTTAAAAAAATTAGTAATTTTGTTTTTTTTTCAACACCATACTCAAACGAAGCAACTGAGAGGATCTTAAGTATATAGTCTGCTTCCTTGCGCAAATAGAGAAACCGGCTTCTAATTAAAATTTTTTAAAGTGAACTTCAAATTAAAAATAATTTTAAAATTAAATCTTAGAATTCTTTGACTATTTAAACACTAAAGATGGAAATGATCTCATTATTGCTATTCAAAAATGTCATAAATAGGGCTCGGAGTCTTATGCAAATGCATGTTTTTACTGGTCACCTTCAAATGGAAATGGTTAAGTTAGCTTTACGTATCATTAAATTTCCTTTAAAATGGAATTCGATCGTTAGTGCATATTTTTGCATATTTTGCAGTAAATGCATAGTTTTGCATATTTTGCCAAAAATACCTGTTTTTGCATATTTATTGCGCATATTTTACAGTAAATGCATATGGTTTTTGCATTTTTTTTTTTTTATTTACAGCCATTAAGGCGAAATCTCTTGACAACAAAACTACCTTATATTTTTCCAAAGGCCCCTTTCAGACACGTCAAGTTTTACTTTCAAGTCTGCTCGGTTCGTAGACGTGGGAGATGAGAAGAGAGGGGAAGCGTGCATTCGTCTCACCTCCTTCGCCTACGAACGAGCAGACTTGAAATCAAGACTTGACGTGTCTGAATGGGGTCAAATATTCATCTGAAGATCTTCTCGGATTGTCGGCCGCTGTGATGTAGTGGTAAGCAGTGCGCGCTTTCACTCATCAGCACCTGGGTTCAAGCCCTGGTCAAAGCAACATCGCAAAAAATATAGAAAACGGTTTTTTCTTAACAGCGGTCGTCCAGGCAATGGCAAACCTTCGAGTATATTTCTGCCATGAAAAAACAGCTTCTCATAAAAATACAATCACCGTTCGGAGTCGGCGTAAAACTGTAGGTCCCTCCGCTTTGTGTGACAACATCAAGGCGCACACCACAAGTCGGAGGAGAAGCTCGGCCAAACACTAACATATGTGTAAGCGGCAATCTATTCTTATTATTATCTTCTCGAATAGCAGAACGGCCATTGAGGCCTCTGTAAGATCTCAACTAAGGAAGGACTTAGGAGAGAGCTGACGAACTAGCAAGGTGCAGCAGAGCACTGAATGTGGCCCACGCAAAAATGCAGAATGGTTTAGAGTGCAACTGCCTCTATCTGTACTAGAGGTACTAGAGCTGCAACTTGATCTGAACAATTGTGCACGATATATCTTTTCGAAGCGAAAATTTGAGCACATATCGGAGTTTTCTTTTAAGATAATGGGTTGCAGTCTTACTAATTTCCTTAATTATCGCAACCTTGTTTTCCTAAATGAATTAATTTATAAAAGGCAACCAGAATACCTCTTTAGAAATTTATGTTTCGCGAAGTCAGACAGGACTTGCAACCTCATTGTTCCACGCTATAAATATCTTTCGTCATCTAGAACGTTCTTTGTCAGAGCGATCAAACTATGGAACTCATTACCCAATGTCGTTAAATGGGGTTTTTTGCAATAGAAAACACACTTCACTAACTCTGTTTACTTTAACTAAATACTTATGCATGTATATGCTCTCCTACTTTATTTCTCACTAAATTAAATATAAGATATAAATGATAATAATAGTTGTAACTAATGTATTTACTTATAATGAAATATTGAATTATACAAAGATATATTTCCAAATGTCGATGTACTTAAAGAGACAATAGTCTTACTTGTGCAAAATAAACTAAAATTGAATTGAATTGAACTGGCCTTTTTGACCCACTGTTTAAAAAATGGCTTATAGAAGGTTAAAATTTCCACTAAAATATTAAGCGCCAAATTTTTCTAAGGAGAACCGAATGTAATGAAAAATAATAGTAATATTTACCAAAAAGGAGGACTTTAACCCTGTGTAGAAGACTTTGCGACGCGCGGGAGCAAAACCTTCCTGGGATTTGACCACCACTTAGGAATGCTAACGTACTTTTCACATAGCCACCTTGTACTTGTATACGTCTGCGGGACCCCAGAATAAAATATCTTACGAATGTAAAAATTAGCAAAAAAGTGTTTGCTTCTTATTAAAAGTGTGTTTAAAATATTAAAAAAAATACACAGGAAAATCAACTTGTCTTAGTTTTATATCCAATAATTGAGGAGTTAGATGCAAAAAGGGCGCTTCTGTTAAAATTGATTTCTGAGATATTGGCGTTAAAGTTTTTGAAGTATTATACTCTTTCTTGTTGTTGTAGTATATAAAAGAGTAGTATTGTTGCAGTATTAAAAAAAAATTTCTACTGCGGAAAAAATCGTCAGATTACCAGTACTCGCCCTAATTTAACTGTAATAAAAGCTTTCGACCGATAAACGTGTTACCTATATTTTTTCTTAGTTACGCTTTTTTTTGGAAATGTTTAGTGGCCCAAATTATGCAAAAAAAACTTCTTTAAAAATGTTATTTTCATTTCGTAAAATAGTGTTTTTATACGAGTAGTATTTAGTTCCTTCAAACGATGTGTTTCAATGTGCATACATCATGAAAATTTTGTACAAAATTCATTAGGCCCCGAACACCGCCGCCGCCGCCGCAGCGCCGATATTTTCGTAACTCAGCGGCGGCGCGTGAGAAATGACAAAAAACGATGGCGGCGGCGGCGTGGCTCGGGGGCGTATACCTCTACTCTGCACGACGCACAGTGTTCCGACTATATGGCGGCAGATAGAAAAAAAGTCATGTTGACAGTTGATAAGGAAAACCGGTTGGACTTAGAGAGGGAAAAGTAAAAGTCACAAATACCACATTTCACATTATTTACTCACCCCCCTTCTTCACGAACGATACATTTCCAAAGAAATACGGCAATCGGCGCGATACCGACTAATTAGGTAAGTTGCCTTTTGCGATTAACCCATTAAAGAAGATGTTCCTTTTTCAACTGTAATCAATTATTTAAATATCGTGGAATATTCGGGTGAACATATTTATTATTTATTTGGTACTTTCCTTTTTTTTCTGTCGTACTTAGTTTGAAATTTAGACGCTAAAGATTATATATTAGTAAAAAAAAGTGTGAGTACCGGTCCGTCAGGTCTTCAAATTAGACAAATGTTTTAGAGAATTTTATGTAGTTTTAGAATATATAACTTGATCTTTGCGCGCGACTGTGCAAATATATGTAATTTTTGATTTTCAGCCTCTTTTTGCATAGTATTTACACCTAAGTTGTTTTATGGTATACCCTTTGTTTTCTGACAGTGAAAAGCAGGAAAAAAATTAACCGAAATTCCATCACATTTAACGACTGGGCTCACATTTTTTTGTGGGTTTTGGACGTTATAGTGATCTCATCTTTCCCATATATTATATTTAGGTTTTTCTAATAAAAGAGAGAGCACAAACTAAATTTCATCCGATTTCGATGTTCAAGCCCACGAGAGTAGAAGGCGTGGCAATCAGCGTTGCCATTTTAGCCGTTTTCCGGCTAGATTTAGCCGGTTTTGATAGCAACTAGCCGGAGAAAATTCGATCTAGCCGGCAGCCGATTTGTTAGCCGGTTTGTAAAAAAAAGTTAGCCGTTTTTAGCCGATTTTACTATTTGCCTAATTTTCAGGTGCAAAAAGTAAACAAGTTGTTCGAAAGCAATAATGCAGACCCAATGAAGATTTTTAATGAACTCAATGTTTTACTTTCGCATCTATGCTCCCTAGTGGTTATTAGCGCGGACACATTTGATCCTATATGCTCCCCGTTGGAACCATACCTTGCTCCATTTCCTCAGTTTTATCACAGTTTTGAAGAGTATTTAAAAACAAAAGTAAGCACAAACGCTTTTGACCACGAAGCCGAGAAAATAATTCGAGAAAATGGTCGCTATTTTATTATCACTTTAATAAAGGAATTACGCCAACGCCTCCCTACAAATATTGCCACACTAAAAAAAATTGACTTTTTTCGGTTGGAAATGCATTAAGAGTAATTAAACCAAAAGTATTTGTTCAACTACAGCAACAAAAACACAAATATAATGCCGACGAAATAACATCCATAGAGATGCAATGGCAACGGTTAACGTTACATACCTGGAGTAATTTAGACTCAACTGTAAAATTTTGGGCCGAAGTTTATCAATTTCGAAATGCCCTAGGAGAAAACCCTTTTGCTGACCTTTGCAACCTAGTTTTTAGTTTTCTTGTTTTGCCTATAAGTAATGCAGAAGTAGAGCGAATATTTAGTTCAATGAATATAATAAAAACTAAGCAAAGAAATCCAATGTGCGTTAAAACGTTAAACGCTATTTTATATATAAGATACGGTTTAAAACGTGAAGAAAAATGCTGCCATAATTTTACTGTAGATGACGATCTCTTAAAATTAATGAATTCAGGTGATATATACAATAGTGATTCATTTGATGATGAGGAATATACACTCGATATAAATTAATGGTGTTAACTAGTCCTTCATTTCTTACGATTTGTTTCAATAAAGCATGTGGATTTTCACTAAAACATTTTAGCCATTTTTTGCCAGAGTCTATGTGAAATTTCACTAAAACATTTTAGCCGTTTTTAGCCGCTTTTTTTTGCCAATCTAGCCGGTCGGCCCAAAAAGTTCTGGCAACACTGGTGGCAATTATTCCATCTATACCAAATTTCATAATTCCCTATTTCTAAGTAAAACTAGAGCACATGTCAAGTTTCAATGAAATTGGTGCAGGTTTACTATTATTTCCACCTGCCTCCATATAGTCGAAACACTGTGCGACGTACTGAAATTTATTAAAGTCGCCAAATGGCTAATAGGTTTAACGAGTTGGGGAATTAAAATGGCAAACTTGCTAATTTCTTGTCACCAGGGTGACAATCCACATAAACCAACCAAACATTTATCTGAACCAATATTAGAGTGTCAATGTTTCAACTTACACAGGATTGTAACTGTATGCTTGATTATAAACTTATTTTATACATATATTTGTATTGGTTTTTGAATTGAATTGTTTTCGTTATTTTCTTGTCAAAATACATGTGTTATTTATTTTGTACCGGCACTAAAATGTTGGGAACATTTTTTTAATTGCATATTTGACTGGTTTATAGCGCATATTTTCAATTTTTTGTGCATGAGATTCGGAGCCCTAGTCATAAATATAAAATTATTTATTATGATGTGTACACTCATGTTAAAATGAATAACACTTTTATTTTTTATGAACTATATTTTATTTATTTACCAAAATATTGTTAAAAAGAAGTACTCTGGCGTTTTAAAAAGCACTGAAAAGTACTGATTTTTTTAGCATGAAAAAGTCGAACGGACTGATTTCGCGCATAAACAATCTGGCAACCCTAATCCCTTATAATAAGGCATCACTTGGAGTATAACTACCTTATATAAGGCCTATAGATCATGCAAAATAAATACTGCAAGCAGCGCCGCTAGCGAATTCCTTATTTCTTACAACTTATATAATTTTTTGGTGGGAATGTATAACAAACACATCATTTTTGACAAGTAGTACAATTCGCATTGATATCAACGAGCAGCTTTGCTAGCTCTAAATAGATTTGTTTTCGTTTGTACTGCATATGTGCATATACATATATATATACTAGCTTATACCCGCGGGTTTCACCCCACGTTTTTATACAAATATGAAAAATAATTTAATGATGTTATATTTTATTTCTGTGCCCATTTCATTATAGCTCGTTATTTTCTAAGTGAGTTAAGGTATTTAGGCCCTTTAAAACTATGAAATTATAAAATCTCGTCTGCGCGCTAGGCATACGAAAGATATCAATCCCTCTAAGTTTACCTTAAAATGGTTCCAGGTATACGACGCGTGAACGTGTAACCTTATTGGAGGTGCCACGACGGGTTCTAATATTTCCAACTCAAATTTAGTAACCTGGCCTTGATAAAATACCACTTCTCATTACTGTAGCAAATGCCTCAAAAAAGCTTTAAATGAAATTTATTCTGTCAGTACGGCACTTATAAAATAAATCTCCATAACAAATTTAAAATACTTCCAGAGAGTATGTATGGGAGGCGACATGCCTCCTTTTTAATAACTCACACTTTTTCCCATGAGCAATTGATACATTTTGTATACACAACTCCATACCTAGTGCCAGTATTCTTCCACAAACACTTCCAGGGATATGTGGCAAGAAAAAGTAAATTTGAACTGGAAGCGCCACGCCCCTTTTTCTTATAACCCTAATCTTCTTCCATGAATTTAGAATTGATTTTACATACCCCAGTACCAAGTCCCTATACTCTACCATGAAAACCTCTAGAGATATGCAGTATAAAGCAGTAAATTTGTACGGGAGGAATCATGTCCCATTTTCGAATAACGCAAATTTTTCTCCATGAGTATGGAATTAATTTTGTATACACATCTCGGTGCCAAGTTCCAGTCCTCTGCAATAAACACCTCCAGAGATATGCAGCATAGAAAAATCAATTTGCATGGGAGTTGCCACACCACCTTTTCCAATAACTCTCATTTTTGTCCATAAGTATGGTATTAGTCTCACATACATATGCATTTCCATACCAAGCTTGAGTACTTTACCCCAAACATTTGAATATGACCAAACATTACAAAATGAAACATTCAGTCAGTATGGGAGGTGCTACGCCTCTTTTCCAAAAACGTCAATTTTTCTCCGTTAATATGAACACGATTTCACGCAGTGTTGGCAAAATGTTAATCTGATTAACGATTAAAAATTAACGATTAAAATGTCAATCGCATTTGACGATTAAAATTAATTAGTCGTAATCAACTGTACGATTAATGATAACATTTTTTTAAATCGTTAATCGCAGGTCGCATTTACGTTTAATTATTTCTAAACATTAATCGTTAATCCAATTAAAAATAAAATCTGATTAAGTTGTCTGGTTTGTCCGAATTTGAAACCAAACACCAGCTATAGTAATTATTTTGTGTTTTACGCTTATAAAAAGCACATAATATAAAAAAATTTTAACTATTGTTATTAGTAATACATAAACTGGGAACTTTTACAAACCTAGTTAGTAATCATGATTAACTGTAATCAGATTGAATTTAATCGAATTAACTAACTGACTAAAACATCAATCGATTAATGCCAACATTGATTTCACATACATATCACTATACCAAGTTCCAGTTCTCTCCCACAAATACTTCCAGAGATATGTATGTACAGCGTGGCGACGAGTAACTGTTACCCCGGTTTTTCTGGGAACTAAAAGGGTCCTTTATAGATTTTGCGAAAAATGTATTTTATTGTTAATTTTCACAGATTTTACTTTAGTTGTATTAATTAGTTTTTAAATTTTAATCCTTATTTACATTTGCCAGCAGTGTGAACTTTGGGAGAAAAGTTCATTTGGCACGCAGGTCTTCGTTAGTTAATTTATTCCATATCTTCTGTAACCATAGGCAAGTTTTCTCCATTTTGAGTCCCTTATACTCCCCCTTTTGTCCAACATAAGGCCTCATACTCATAAATCGAATAGACTCGGAACTGGTGGCTAGGACGGCAGTTCATTCGACCAACCTTATACATTTTTTTCTGTTTTGTATTTTTTTTTATACAAAGCCTTAGAAAAAATACACCTGAAAAGACTTGCGTACCAAATGAACTTTTCTCTCAAAGTTTAAACTGCTGGCAAATGTAAATAAGGATTAAAATTTAATAACTAATTAATACAACTAAAGTGAAATCTGTGGAAAATTAACAATAAAATACTTTTTTCGCAAAATCGATACAAGGGGCCTTTATTTCTCAAAAAATCTGGGGTAACAGTTATTCGTCGCCACGCTGTAATATGACACCTCCAATTTGTATGGGAGGTGCCTTGAGTTTACGGACTTATCGGACCCTCCGAAATCCGTAGTAAGTGTACTAAATTTTGTTCTGATCGGAAAACCGGTTAAGGAAGTAGCCTATTTGTCAATCCAGGTCATAAACCATCTTTGAGCAAAATTTCATTTTCAAACAAGTGGCAATTCATAAAAAAGTAGCCTATTTTCCAATCTAGCTCATAAGCTACCTGTGTGCAAACTTTCATGGAAATCAGTTCAGTTATTTAAGCGTATTAATTTAATTAAACTTTTCTGATACGTGACAACTCTTAAAATAGTAGCCCATTTTCCAACATAGGTCATAAGCTATCTCTGTGCGCAATGTCATGCAAATCTGTTCAGTCGTTTCCGCGTATTAATTTAATTAAACTTTTTTAACAGGTGGCAACTCTTCCAAAAAATTATCCTATTTTCCACTGTAGGGCATAAGCTATCTGTGTGCAAATTTTCATGCAAATCTATTCAGTCGTTCCCGCATATTAAATAAATTAAACTTTTTTAACAGGTGGCAACTCTTAAAAAAATAGCCTATTAACCAATCTGGCCCATAAGCTACTCCACTGTAGTTCATAAGCTATCTGCTTACAAAATTTCATGCAAATCCGTTCAGACTTTTCCGCGTATTAATTTAATGAAACTTTTTTAGCAGGTGGTAACTCTTAAAAAAATTAGCCTATTTTTCAACCTAGCTCATAAGCTACCTGTGTGAAAACTTCCATGCAAATCAGTTCACTTATTTCCGCGTATTATTGAATTAAACACTTCTAATAGGTGGCAACTCCTAAAAAAGTAGCCTACTTTCCAACCAATGTCATAAGCTATCTGTGCGCAAAATTTCATGCAAATCCGTTCAGTCGTTTCCGCGTATTACTTTAATTAAACTTTTTAACAGGTGGCAACTCTTCCAAAAAATTATCCTATTTTCCACTGTAGGGCATAAGCTATCTGTGTGCAAATTTTCATGCAAATCCATTCAGTCGTTCCCGCATATTAAATAAATTAAACTTTTTTAACAGGTGGCAACTCTTAAAAAAATAGCCTATTAACCAATCTGGCCCATAAGCTATCTGCGTACAAAATTTCATGCAAATCCGTTCAGTCGTTTCCGCGTGATGATTTCCCAAACATCCAAACATACAAACTTTCACATTTATAATATTAGTAAGATAAGATATACATTTACACAAACATATGTACATGCATACAAATATATTTACAAACATTCAAACATACATATGTATGTAAGTAAATACTTTTCAGCGTAAATTAGCAGAGTGCACTTTTCTTTTGTTTACAATTTGGTTTCCAAACAACTACAGCTGATCGTTTGACACATTTAGCAGAATTTACCAGCAAAAAATCTTCGGACTAACCCTGGCATTCAGTAAGCGGTCTCTAGTCACAAATAGTGACTTGGTGGTGAACATGGATTTTTAAACTATTTGGTATTCAGTACGCTGTCTCACGACTCTAGTCTCAAAAAAAAAGTCACTAATTTGTCAGCTGGCTAAGCGCAGGTCTCAAAAATAAAAATATGGAGAAAAAGTTAATTGCTTTCCATTTTATTAAAAAAACGCTCATATGAAGCGACGAAATTTCTTCAATAGGAATTTCGTTAGGAAATAAACCAAAATGCTTTAATATCATACAAATCCATTGAAAAAAAATTATTATTTTTTCTAACACTAAAATCTAAAGATTATTATAAAAATAAAACGAAAAAAAAAGAAAAAATACTAAATAAAAACAAGTAAGAAAGTCTAAGTTCGGGCGGAGCCGAACATTAAATACCCGGCGCAAATATTAAATATATGTTTTCCACCTTTCCGAAAGCTACCGCTACATGATAAGCCGGCGTGTATAAATTTTAAGTAAACTAGCGTCCTTAAATTTCAAAATATTGAAATTTCAAGCATTTC
>NW_016157911.1:16821-48138 GCF_001687245.7 Rhagoletis zephyria
TGAAATATGAACAGATACTGTTCCTTACGCATAATACGTACTAACGGACAAACTAAATTTTTTAAATACAACCCCAAACTATTATTGACCGACCACTATGATTCACAGTTTGCCTCACATGATGCGCATGGGCTTAATTTGGGTCTTTGATCCAATACCATGCCCGGCCATCTGATTGAAAGCGATTAATTTAGTCTTGTCAGACCAAATAACCTTCAATTGAAACTTAAAAATATGTTTTTTATTGCATTCTGAACGGGCTAACATATCCCAATAGGCAAGGGTTCGGTTTTCGTGCGATGCAGCGAAATGCTGCCGCACTCGCACATGTATTTTGATCAAATTTGCTTTTTTCTTCTTTATGATGCCTTTGCGCTCAATTTGACAATTCTTCGCCTCGCTATCTATTGATTTGCGTTAAAGTTTAATACCTTAAGCGCTTCTGTAATAGTGGCTGCATCGTTACTTGCTGCCAAGTTCACACGATATCGTACCGTAATATTTTTTGACAGATTTCCTTTGTCCTTGGGAACACTTTAAGCTATATTTTTTCTCAGTCTTAACATTTTCAAGTAGCACATTCCAAAATTTTTTGCCACTTTTCGTGCGAACCCGCCTTGCCGCAGTAAATCTATTATTTACATTTATGGTTCTTGATTAACTATGTTATTTACTGGTGATCACTTCTTCTATAAATTACAATATAGAAAAAAGGCATCTGACTTTCAACTAAGTAAGAGATAACTGTCAAATGCAAAACTGATAGTGAGGGCAAAACTGTAACATCTGCCTTAATTTACATTTTTGGCTGCTGGTTTTTTTATTGTTGTTGTATTGACTTCAAATCATTATGAGAGAGGGAGTAGGGATGTACCAACAAGAATATACAACAAAAGTATGAAAGTCGTTAGAACTTGGAAATTTAGCGGTGGCTGAAATAAAAAGTGTTACACCATGTTACAGTTTCGCTCGCCACTGTATGATGAAATGCAGCATCTCAGTAGCCACTTCACCAATGCTTTCCAAACTCGGTACGAGCCTTGTCTAGGGCCTAGCTAAGAAATCTGTTGAAAATCTTTGAAATCGGGCAATAACCACGCCCACCTCCCATATAACAGTAAATTACAGAAACACGAAAACTGCGATAAGTCAGTAACTACTGAAGCTACTTGACTCAACATCGATAATTACAATAACCGCTTAGCACAAAATTAGACTATTATGAATTTTTGGATAATGGGCGTGACCAGAAATGTGTATCTCGGTAACTGATTCATCAATTTCTACCAAACTTGGTGCACTTAGTAACCTTAGTTCAAGAAGATATTCGTTGAAATTCATTTAAATCGAACTAAAATAGCACCCACTTCCCTTATAACGGTAAATTTCAGACACACGAGAGCTCTAACATATACTTCAATAACTGAGGACTGTATCTCGGTAGATCTACCAAACTTGGTCGAAAAAGCTTGAAATCGGGATAGACCCCCCTGCTTATCATGCAAATTTAGTTTAGATAAAGTTGAAACGATGATATTTGATACCTGCGCCGGGTGTATAAAGTTCGGTTTCGCCCGAACTTATATTTTCTTACTTGTTTTAACCCTGGAAGGTCATGGTTCGTCGTTTCGACGACACGAGTTTTTATTTTACCTTATCGCTGTTTTCCTATGTTTGTATAGTGGTAATTTTTCCTACAGCGCTAGTCGGTGTTGTGCTGTTGATGTGTGCGGTTACTTAGATTCATGCACTTCGGTAAGTACTAATTTTTTAAATGTGCGTAGTCAAAACGACGAAGGATGAACTTGTGTATGTTTTACGTTTATGTTTTCAAAGTAATTTTCTTAAGGTTTCTTTTTATTCGTTTATATATTTTACTTGTGCAGTTATAATACACGATGAATGTAACCAAAAGTTATACCGACGAAGAAAAAAAATTTCCCAATTTGTCCCCCTTCTAAGCGACGCATAACAAATCATCCTGTGCAAAATGCCAAAAAAAAGTCTCTGTGGAGAGCATAAAATAGAGCTTTGCGCCTCTTGCACAAAATGAGAACTGTCGCGTCTGAAATTTTTTTCTTTTTTTAGTTGATAGTATTATTTTTAAGAAAAAACACTTTAAATGAACTATATGTACTTTAAGTTATTTATTTTTTATATTTTCTAATTATTGCTTTGTACAAAAAGCCAAATGAATCAGAGCTGTGAAATCTTGAATTACAATCAAAAGACTAAAGAAGAACTACTTGATATAGTTTTATTTAAAAAAAATATAAACAAAATAATGTGAAAATAATAAGTTTTGTGCATTTTGATACACAGGTTAATTAATTAACGCCTTTTAGAAATGCCGTCGTCGAATCGACGAAGGATGACCTTTGCGTTATAAAAATAACGATGACCTTCCAGGGTTAAATAATTTTAATAAATATACGTTATTAAAAGGCAAGTCTTTTCAAAAAAAATAATCTTTATTGCACATCTATAGCCCGATCCCTTTAATTTGACACCTCACTTTTAAAAAGCGAACAAACGGTACGGATCTGATGATATTGAATATTAAAAAATTTGATTTTAACTATTCAGAGGTGGCAACTCTTTTCGAAAAAATAAAACCAGTCTGCACCGTTACAGGCCAAGCGCCTTAATTTGCACCCAATTTGAAAATCGAACAAAATGGTTTCGTGTATTATATATATAGATGGTTCTATAAATAATTTATTTAAGGCATTTGTAAATATACATATTTACATTAGGGCGGAGGCTTGATACCTTTCATGAACATCTGAAAATTTTATATTCACAGCATACATAGATAGAGGAGTTACATTAAAAAAAATCATATCTAAGCAATCAGGGGTATGGAAGATATATCTTATATAGCAAAAATCTAAGTGATTTTCACTGCTGTGTGATTGGTATGTAAATCGGTTACACAATTTAACGGGTTCAGCTTCCTACAAAAAGGAAAACTTGCAAAAACTTGTATCTGAACAATCAGTGGTATAGGAGATAAAGCTTATACAGCATAGATTTTGACGATTTTCTCAGTAGACTTTGTATTATTATTTATAAAATAGCTTACAAAATATATCGGTTTTAGCTGTCCAAATATAGGAGTTTTACAGTAAAACCACATATCTGAACAATCGGTTTTTTGTAAGCAATAAATAGGTTATAGTGACCCGATCTTTGTTCAATTTACTGTAAACTCTCTGCTGGTAATGAGTTAAAAGAGTGCGGAAATTTCATGTTTCTAGCTGCATAAATGGAGAAGTTATAACAAAGAATCTCATATCTGAACAATCAGATGTATGGAGGCTATAGGTTATAGTGACCCGATCTTCATCATTTTCACTTTGATAATGGGCGGAAATAATGCGAAATTTCATGTTCCCAGCTGCATAAACGCAGGAGTTATAACAAAAAATCGCAAATCAGTTGTATTGGACCTACATATATGTAATAGTTACCCGATCTTTGTAATTTTCACTGTAAGTATTTTATTAATAATGAGTGAAAACAGTGCGAAATTTCATGTTCCTAGATTCATAAATGCAAAAGTTACAACAAAGAATCTAATATCTGAACAATCAGTTATATGGAGGCTATAGGTTATAGCGACCGGATCTTGATAATGAGTGACAACAGTGCAAAATTTCATGTTCCTATCTACATAAATGGAGGAGTTATAACGAAAAATCTCATATCTCAACAATAAATTTTATGGGAGCTATATGTTATAGTGATCCGATTCTTCCCATCCGGATGATTAATACATTATAAAAATACACTCACTTACCAAATTTCATACGGATATCTGAGAGACTAGATTGCATACAAACAGACGGACATACGGACAGACGGACCTGGCTAAATCGACTCAGCTGGATGTTCTGATCATTTAAGTATACATTTTAATGGGTCTTATTCTGGTACTTACAAACATCGGACAAAAGTTATAATACCATTTCATGCTCATGAAAGGTATAAAAAGTGTATGGCACAATCGAATTCTACATCGATTCTAAGGAAAATTGGTGAACAAACCAAATATTACGTTTCAACTTCCCAATTTTCAAAAAAAAAAAATCAGTGTAACGAAATTAATTTTTCATTTACAAAATTTGGTTTTCTGCATAAAATATTCTTCCTTATCTCTTGAAAATTGGAAGGGAGCAACGAAATTTTAGGTATATAGTTTTTTCGCCATTTTTGCTTAGAATTAATCGTGGAATTTGAATATGCTAAACACTTTCTTCAAAGATTTTGCTCCGAACAAATTACTCCGCCCTAATGTACATATTTCCACAGACTGTAAAATTTGTATTTAATATAAATAAGTTAATATAATATAATAATAGATTGGCGCTTACACATATGTAAGTGTGGTATTCGCCTTGATGTTGTCACACAAAGGGGAGGGGACCTACAGTTTTACACCGACTCCGAACGACGATTGAATTTTGATGAGAAGCTGTTTTTCATGGCAGAAATGCGCATTCGGAGGTTTGCCATTGCCTGCCGAGGGGTGACCGCTGTTAAGAAAAAACTTTGTATCTAATATTTTTTGCGATGTTGCTTTGACCACGGCTTGAACCCATGCGCTGCCGAGTGGAAGCGCGCACTGCTTACCACTACACCACAGCAACCGTTAATGTATACATAATAGTTGCGATCCCGTATGAGTCCGGCCTGGTCAGAATCAACCAGATATTACTTGAAGTCGATCCCGTACTCAGTTCACTGACTACTGAGATTACCAAAAATAGAGTAAATAAGGTGCTCTCTCTGTCAGTAACCTGTTTTACCCTGGGATTCAGTAATTCAGTCTCATCTCTAGTCACTAAATTTGAGATTAGCAATTAGTGACTATTTTTGTGACTTGAGATGATTTGGCTATTCAGTAGGAGAGAGTCACAGAAAGTTCACCAAAAATGTGTGGTGAAAACAAACATAGACAGTGAACTGATAGCGTTTACGTATGCCTTTTGCCACGTCGCCTGAAGAGTCGCAATGGCCGAGTGGTCAAAGCATTAGGCTGCCGGTCGTGAGGGTCCGGGTTCGAGTACTCCTCGGGCGTATAGGATTTTTTGTTTTTATACCCGAGCGCACTTGTGCACAAGGGTATTATAACTTTGTTCACATAACGGTTGTTTGTAACAGGCAAAACGAATCGAGATAGATATAGACAAATGTATACATAAATGATCAGAATGAAAAGAGAAATCGATTAAGCGGTGACTGTCTGTCCGTCCGTCCGTCTATCCGTCCGTCTGTGCACACGATAACTCGAGTAAAAATTAAGATATCTTAATGAAACTTGGTACGTGTACTTCTTTCGGGCGTAGGACGGATGGTATTGAAAATGGCCAAAATCGGACAATAACCACGCCTAACTCCCATATAACGGTAATTTTCAGAAATACAAAAACTGCGATATTTTAGTAACTACTGAAGATAATTCACTTAAAATTGATATTTACAATAAATTTTAGACGAAATATAAGAATATTAACATTTTTTTGAAAATGGGCGTAGCCACGCCCACTTATGGTTACATGTGTATATCTTGGTAACCGCTGCACCAATTTCTTCCAAACTTAGCACAGTTGTTGGCCCTGGTACAGCATACCAAATGGCCATTTTTAAAATCGGGCAATAACCACGCCCACATCCCATATAACGGTAATTTCGAGAAATACGAAATCCTCGATAAATCAGTAAATATTAAAGCTAATTTATTCAAAATGATGGTTGCAACAATTCTTTGCCAGGAAATACGGCTTGGCATCTTGATGTAATCAATCTTCAATTTGATGAACAAAATCACGTACGAGATAATTTGGAAAAGCGTGGCACCGCCCACTTATGATCACGTATATGTATCTCGCTAACCGTTCTAGCAATTTGTACCAAACTCGGTATGATTATTATGCTTGCCACATAAAAGTAAACCATTGAAAATTGTTGAAATCGGACTAAAATTACGGCCGCTTTTCATATAACGGTAAATTTCGATACATATACGTGATCATAAGTGGGCGGTGCCACGCCCATTTTCCAAAATTTTATCATAACGTTATTTCCTGGCAAAGAATTGTTGCAACCATCATTTTGAATAAATTAGCTTTAATATTTACTGATTTATCGAGGATTTCGTATTTCTCGAAATTACCGTTATATGGGATGTGGGCGTGGTTATTGTCCGATTTTAAAAATGGCCATTTGGTATGCTGTACCAGGGCCAACAACTGTGCTAAGTTTGGAATAAATTGATGCAGCGGTTACCAAGATATACACATGTAACCATAAGTGGGCGTGGCTACGCCCATTTTCAAAAAAATGTTAATATTCTTATATTTCGTCTAAAATTTATTGTAAATATCAATTTTAAGTGAATTATCTTCAGTAGTTACTAAAATATCGCAGTTTTTGTATTTCTGAAAATTACCGTTATATGGGAGTTAGGCGTGGTTATTGTCCGATTTTGGCCATTTTCAATACCATCCGTCCTACGCCCGAAAGAAGTACACGTACCAAGTTTCATTAAGATATCTTAATTTTTACTCGAGTTATCGTGTGCACAGACGGACGGATAGACGGACGGACGGACAGACAGTCACCGCTTAATCGATTTCTCTTTTCATTCTGATCATTTATGTATACATTTGTCTATATCTATCTCGATTCGTTTTGCCTGTTACAAACAACCGTTATGTGAACAAAGTTATAATACCCTTGTGCACAAGTGCGCTCGGGTATAAAAACAAAAAATCCTATACGCCCGAGGAGTACTCGAACCCGGACCCTCACGACCGGCAGCCTAATGCTTTGACCACTCGGCCATTGCGACTCTTCAGGCGACGTGGCAAAAGGCATACGTAAACGCTATCAGTTCACTGTCTATGTTTGTTTTCACCACACATTTTTGGTGAACTTTCTGTGACTCTCTCCTACTGAATAGCCAAATCATCTCAAGTCACAAAAATAGTCACTAATTGCTAATCTCAAATTTAGTGACTAGAGATGAGACTGAATTACTGAATCCCAGGGTAAAACAGGTTACTGACAGAGAGAGCACCTTATTTACTCTATTTTTGGTAATCTCAGTAGTCAGTGAACTGAGTACGGGATCGACTTCAAGTAATATCTGGTTGATTCTGACCAGGCCGGACTCATACGGGATCGCAACTATTATGTATACATTAACGGTTGCTGTGGTGTAGTGGTAAGCAGTGCGCGCTTCCACTCGGCAGCGCATGGGTTCAAGCCGTGGTCAAAGCAACATCGCAAAAAATATTAGATACAAAGTTTTTTCTTAACAGCGGTCACCCCTCGGCAGGCAATGGCAAACCTCCGAATGCGCATTTCTGCCATGAAAAACAGCTTCTCATCAAAATTCAATCGTCGTTCGGAGTCGGTGTAAAACTGTAGGTCCCCTCCCCTTTGTGTGACAACATCAAGGCGAATACCACACTTACATATGTGTAAGCGCCAATCTATTATTATATTATATTAACTTATTTATATTAAATACAAATTTTACAGTCTGTGGAAATATGTACATTAGGGCGGAGTAATTTGTTCGGAGCAAAATCTTTGAAGAAAGTGTTTAGCATATTCAAATTCCACGATTAATTCTAAGCAAAAATGGCGAAAAAACTATATACCTAAAATTTCGTTGCTCCCTTCCAATTTTCAAGAGATAAGGAAGAATATTTTATGCAGAAAACCAAATTTTGTAAATGAAAAATTAATTTCGTTACACTGATTTTTTTTTTTTTGAAAATTGGGAAGTTGAAACGTAATATTTGGTTTGTTCACCAATTTTCCTTAGAATCGATGTAGAATTCGATTGTGCCATACACTTTTTATACCTTTCATGAGCATGAAATGGTATTATAACTTTTGTCCGATGTTTGTAAGTACCAGAATAAGACCCATTAAAATGTATACTTAAATGATCAGAACATCCAGCTGAGTCGATTTAGCCAGGTCCGTCTGTCCGTATGTCCGTCTGTTTGTATGCAATCTAGTCTCTCAGATATCCGTATGAAATTTGGTAAGTGAGTGTATTTTTATAATGTATTAATCATCCGGATGGGAAGAATCGGATCACTATAACATATAGCTCCCATAAAATTTATTGTTGAGATATGAGATTTTTCGTTATAACTCCTCCATTTATGTAGATAGGAACATGAAATTTTGCACTGTTGTCACTCATTATCAAGATCCGGTCGCTATAACCTATAGCCTCCATATAACTGATTGTTCAGATATTAGATTCTTTGTTGTAACTTTTGCATTTATGAATCTAGGAACATGAAATTTCGCACTGTTTTCACTCATTATTAATAAAATACTTACAGTGAAAATTACAAAGATCGGGTAACTATTACATATATGTAGGTCCAATACAACTGATTTGCGATTTTTTGTTATAACTCCTGCGTTTATGCAGCTGGGAACATGAAATTTCGCATTATTTCCGCCCATTATCAAAGTGAAAATGATGAAGATCGGGTCACTATAACCTATAGCCTCCATACATCTGATTGTTCAGATATGAGATTCTTTGTTATAACTTCTCCATTTATGCAGCTAGAAACATGAAATTTCCGCACTCTTTTAACTCATTACCAGCAGAGAGTTTACAGTAAATTGAACAAAGATCGGGTCACTATAACCTATTTATTGCTTACAAAAAACCGATTGTTCAGATATGTGGTTTTACTGTAAAACTCCTATATTTGGACAGCTAAAACCGATATATTTTGTAAGCTATTTTATAAATAATAATACAAAGTCTACTGAGAAAATCGTCAAAATCTATGCTGTATAAGCTTTATCTCCTATACCACTGATTGTTCAGATACAAGTTTTTGCAAGTTTTCCTTTTTGTAGGAAGCTGAACCCGTTAAATTGTGTAACCGATTTACATACCAATCACACAGCAGTGAAAATCACTTAGATTTTTGCTATATAAGATATATCTTCCATACCCCTGATTGCTTAGATATGATTTTTTTTAATGTAACTCCTCTATCTATGTATGCTGTGAATATAAAATTTTCAGATGTTCATGAAAGGTATCAAGCCTCCGCCCTAATGTAAATATGTATATTTACAAATGCCTTAAATAAATTATTTATAGAACCATCTATATATATAATACACGAAACCATTTTGTTCGATTTTCAAATTGGGTGCAAATTAAGGCGCTTGGCCTGTAACGGTGCAGACTGGTTTTATTTTTTCGAAAAGAGTTGCCACCTCTGAATAGTTAAAATCAAATTTTTTAATATTCAATATCATCAGATCCGTACCGTTTGTTCGCTTTTTAAAAGTGAGGTGTCAAATTAAAGGGATCGGGCTATAGATGTGCAATAAAGATTATTTTTTTTGAAAAGACTTGCCTTTTAATAACGTATATTTATTAAAATTATTTAACCCTGGAAGGTCATCGTTATTTTTATAACGCAAAGGTCATCCTTCGTCGATTCGACGACGGCATTTCTAAAAGGCGTTAATTAATTAACCTGTGTATCAAAATGCACAAAACTTATTATTTTCACATTATTTTGTTTATATTTTTTTTAAATAAAACTATATCAAGTAGTTCTTCTTTAGTCTTTTGATTGTAATTCAAGATTTCACAGCTCTGATTCATTTGGCTTTTTGTACAAAGCAATAATTAGAAAATATA
This sequence comes from Rhagoletis zephyria, assembly GCF_001687245.7. Lineage (NCBI taxonomy): Eukaryota > Metazoa > Arthropoda > Insecta > Diptera > Tephritidae > Rhagoletis > Rhagoletis zephyria. Next base: position 26,534 of record NW_016157911.1, read on the forward strand.
AAAAATAAATAACTTAAAGTACATATAGTTCATTTAAAGTGTTTTTTCTTAAAAATAATACTATCAACTAAAAAAAGAAAAAAATTTCAGACGCGACAGTTCTCATTTTGTGCAAGAGGCGCAAAGCTCTATTTTATGCTCTCCACAGAGACTTTTTTTTGGCATTTTGCACAGGATGATTTGTTATGCGTCGCTTAGAAGGGGGACAAATTGGGAAATTTTTTTTCTTCGTCGGTATAACTTTTGGTTACATTCATCGTGTATTATAACTGCACAAGTAAAATATATAAACGAATAAAAAGAAACCTTAAGAAAATTACTTTGAAAACATAAACGTAAAACATACACAAGTTCATCCTTCGTCGTTTTGACTACGCACATTTAAAAAATTAGTACTTACCGAAGTGCATGAATCTAAGTAACCGCACACATCAACAGCACAACACCGACTAGCGCTGTAGGAAAAATTACCACTATACAAACATAGGAAAACAGCGATAAGGTAAAATAAAAACTCGTGTCGTCGAAACGACGAACCATGACCTTCCAGGGTTAAAACAAGTAAGAAAATATAAGTTCGGGCGAAACCGAACTTTATACACCCGGCGCAGGTATCAAATATCATCGTTTCAACTTTATCTAAACTAAATTTGCATGATAAGCAGGGGGGTCTATCCCGATTTCAAGCTTTTTCGACCAAGTTTGGTAGATCTACCGAGATACAGTCCTCAGTTATTGAAGTATATGTTAGAGCTCTCGTGTGTCTGAAATTTACCGTTATAAGGGAAGTGGGTGCTATTTTAGTTCGATTTAAATGAATTTCAACGAATATCTTCTTGAACTAAGGTTACTAAGTGCACCAAGTTTGGTAGAAATTGATGAATCAGTTACCGAGATACACATTTCTGGTCACGCCCATTATCCAAAAATTCATAATAGTCTAATTTTGTGCTAAGCGGTTATTGTAATTATCGATGTTGAGTCAAGTAGCTTCAGTAGTTACTGACTTATCGCAGTTTTCGTGTTTCTGTAATTTACTGTTATATGGGAGGTGGGCGTGGTTATTGCCCGATTTCAAAGATTTTCAACAGATTTCTTAGCTAGGCCCTAGACAAGGCTCGTACCGAGTTTGGAAAGCATTGGTGAAGTGGCTACTGAGATGCTGCATTTCATCATACATAAGTGGGCGGGGTCATGCCCATTTTCCAAAAATTTCATAATTATCCTATTTTTTACCAAAATTCGACATCACATACTAATTATAAACAATTTAGACCCAATATTTACTGAAATATCGTAGTTGTTGCATTTTTCGAAAATACCGTTATATGCGAAGTGGGCGTGGTTACAGTCCGATTTCGCCCACTTTCAATACCAACCTACCTTGGGTAAAGAGAAACCTACATACCGAATTTTGTTGAGATAGCTCAATTCTTGTTCGGGTTATCGTGTACACGGACGGACGGACAGACGGGCAGTCGGACGGACGGACAGACATGGCTTAATCGACTTCTCTATTCATTCTGATCATTTATGTATACATTTGTCTATATCTATCTCGATTTGTTTTGGTTGTTACAAACAACCGTTATGTGAACAAAGTTATAATACCCTTCTGCACAAGTGCGCTCGGGTATAAAAATGTATCAATTATTCAAAATGGGTATTAATCGAAATGGTGTTGAAAAGCTTTGCTTTTTATCCAGGCATTCAGTAAGCGGTCTCTAGTCACTAATAGTGACTTTTGGTGGTGAACTTGGATTTTGAGACTATTTGGTATTCAGTACGCTGTCTCATGTCTCTAGTCTCAAAAATAAGTCGCTAATTTGTCAGCTGGCTAAGAGCCTGTCACAGAAATAGAAGTATAGAGAAAAAACTTATTTCTTTCCATTTTGTTAAAAAAAAAAAACGCGAAAATGTAGCGAGAAAATTTGTTCAACAAGAATTTCATTAGGAAATAAACCAAAATGCTTTAATATCATACAAATGTATTGAAAAAATAATAATTTTTTTGTTTTTTAAACAATACAATCTAAAGATTGTTAAAAAAAAATAAAACTAATAAAAAAAATAAAAACTCCTCTACGGCCGAGGAGGACTTGAACCCGGACCCCCGCGGCTGCCAGCCTAATGTTTTGACCACTCGGCCATTGCAACTTTTTGAGCGGCGCGGGCAAAGGGCATACATAAACACCGTCAGTTGATTGTGTTTGCTTTCACCACACATTTTTGGTGAACTTTTTGTGACTCTCTCCTTCTGAATACCCAAATCGTCTCAAGTCACAAAAATAGTCACTAATTGATAATCTCAAATTTAGTGACTTGAGATGAGACTTACCCTGGGATTCAGTAATTCAGTTTTATCTCAAGTCTCTAAATTTGAGATTATCAATTAGTGACTATTTTTGTTATAGCCCTGACAGACGCATGGTTTATATACTATACTAGCATTCTATACTACATGTCTGTCGTTGTAAACCACAATTATACCATCATACAAAGTGGTTTGAAGCTGGTTCCTATACTACGAAAATGAACGTGGTATAAAGCGAGTATACCATGAAACACAGCCAGAGAGTAAAAAAAATTTCACCAAAAATGTGTGGTGAAAACAAACAGAGACAATGCACTGATAGCATGTATGTATGCCATTTTGCTCGGGCTGGTCCAACAGTCGCAATGGACGAGTGATCAGAGCGCTAGAATGTCACTTGAGAGATCGGAGATCGAGTCCTCGCGTAGGAGATTCTTTTTCTTTGTATTATTTAATTTATTTTTTTTTGTTTTTTATTTTTAAATAAAAAATCAGCAGCTAATGCGCTAGAAATGTTGGTGGAATATTTTATTTTCATCAATAAAGAATAATAACAATAATAATAATAATAATGTTAAACAAAATTTTTTTCATTGAATTTGTATGACACTAAAGGACTTATTTAGGTTTATTTTCTAATAAAACTGTTGTTAAACAAATATTTCCTCCCTTCATTTTCGCGATCTTTAAAATAAAATACAAAGGAATTATCTTTTCCTTCATATTTTTATTTTGAGATATTTACCCTGGTATTCAGTAAGCTGTCTCACGTTTTAGTCTCAAAAAGAAAGATATGGAGGAAAAGAGAATTGCTTTCTATTTTATTTAAAAGAACGCGTAAATGAAGCGAGGAAATATTTGTTTAACAACAATTTCATTATGAAATAAACCTAGGTACTTTAAATCATAAAAAGTCAATGAACAAAAATGTTTTTTTTTAACATTAAAATCTTCAGATTATTTAAAAAGGAATTTAAAAAAAAAAATCATAAAAAAACTCGCCCCCGGGGACTCGAACTGGGATCTCTCTAGTGGCACTCTAGCGGTCTGTTCACTCGGCCATTGCGACTGTAAGAGCAGCGCGAGCAATATGGCATACATACATGCTATCAGTTGTGATAAAGAAACAAAACATCGGTATACGTACTAGATGTGTGTCTCATCGAAATAGTATCAAAATCCATAGTATGCATACCATGGTGTACAAACCACATGTCTGTCAGGGCTATTACTTGAGACGATTTGGGTATTCAGAAAGAGAGAGTCAAAAAAAGTTCACCAAAAATGTCTGGTGAACACAGACAATCAACTGATAGCGTTTATGTATGCCTTTTGCCCCGCCTCTGAAAGAGTCGCAATGGCCGAGTGGTCAATGCACATTAGGCTGGCAGCCTAGAGGGCCCGGGTTCAAGTCCTCCTCGGCCGTAGAGGATTTTAAATTTTTTTTATTTAGTATTTTTTAATTTTTTGTATTAGTTTTATTTTTTTAACAATCTTTAGATTTTAATGTTTAAAAAACAAAAAAAAAATTTTTTTTTTTCAATACATTTGTATGAAATTAAAGCATTTTGGTTTATTTCCTAATGAAATTCTTGTTGAACACATTTCCTCGCTTCATTTCCCCGTTTTCTTTTTCAATAAAATGGAAAGAAATAAGTTTTTCCTAAATACTTCTATTTTTGTGACCGGCTCTTAGCCAGCTGACAAATTAGTGACTTAATTTTGAGACTAGAGACGTGAGACAACGTACTGAATACCAAATAGTCTCAAAATCCAAGTTTACCACCAAAAGTCACTATTAGTGACTAGATACCGCTACTGAATGCCAGGGTGAATAACTGAATCCCAGGGTTAACTTAACTATATGATGATTGCCACCTGTTTAAAAAATGAAATTCAAATGGAATTAAGGGAAATAGGTAAGAGAAGTATGTATGTCTCACCATATGGGTGCTAAACGAAATGGTTTTAAGAAGGAAATAGTTTGAAAATATTTTGAACAAGGTTGCCACCTACTTGAAATGCCGAATTTAGTTAACTTATACACAAAATTAATGAAACATCAAAATATGAATGTCAAACGAAAGTGTGTTGAGAAAACTTTATTTTCAACGCTAAGACTATTTTTGAGGTGATGGAAATGGGTTGCCACCCGTTTAAATAGTTAAATTCAAAGTATTTAATAAGTTAAATGAATTATTAAAATTTGTATATCAATCTAAGGGGGTTTCAAAAATCTTTATGTTTGAACTATATTTATTGGGGTGTCACATGTTTAAAAAAGGAAACTCAGCTTAATTTATAGCTTAATTAAAATATGTATCGCAATGTTAGACAAAGGAGCCTAACAAGAGTTTAGCTTGAAAATACTTTTCAAGAGGGCGCCATCTGTTTGAAAGGTTTAATTTTATTAACTAATGCAAAATTTATGTGAATTATATAAATACGGGAGTCAAACGAAAGAGTGTTAAGAAAAAATATTTAGTCTGAAAATTTGGAACATTTGAGAAGGGCTGCCACGTGTTTAAAAATTTACATTCAAATTATTCAATAAGTTCGAAGAATTATTAAAGGATGGGTATCAATCGAAATGGGTTTCTTTATTTCTGACCTTTATTTAGGAGGGTTGCAACGTGTTTGAACAATCAAATTCAAATTAGTTCATCTGCTATTGAAACACACGTGTATCACAATGAAATAACTTTTGAAAAGGACTTCCACCAGTTTGAAAAGTCTAATTTAGTTAACGTATACACAAGTTTTATGAAATATTTAGATATGCGTGTGAATCGAATGAAATTTATGAAAGCTTTGGTGTGAAAATATCTTTAATTAGGCTGGCCACCTTTTCGAAAAAAACATATCGATTTAAAGTATAGGTATATGTATGTGTATTATACGAGAAGGTATTTTGTGTGATAGTCATTCGATTTTCAGCGTTCTGTTGAATCTCAAAAATGAGAGGTCAAACTAAAGACCTTAGCCTGTAGATGTTCGATAAAGATTTATTTTTTTACTTGAGATTTTTTTTTATCGGTAAAGGGCGATTTGAAATTTGATGAAATTAAAAACCTGCACTATGCGAGATCTCTCTTCACTAAAAAACGGCTACACGGATTTAGATAAAATATGTAACTTTGATCGCTTATAGCTGTGACTAATGTTTGGAATATTTCTTAGGCTTTTGATAATTCAATTTTGGGCGTTTTAACGCCATGCGGGTTCACTAGTTTGGTTTATTATCGGTGATTTGAAAAGGTTGACAGCAGCTTGTTTAGCTAGTCCAATAATTCAAGTCATTAATGGAGAAAGAATTAAAAATAAAATTTATAAACTACAAAACAATTTCAAATAAAAAGTCAATATTTGGGCTATTTCAATCTCCCGACTCAATGCACAAGTTGATACAATCGTTTTCCATTAACTTCAATTTTTAGGAGGTGTACCGATTAAATTTAAAATTTTTGTAAAAGAGGTCCACCTTATTGTACATATGGAAAATCAGTCCATAAAGCATTTATATACCTATACTTGCAGACCCGGCGACCGTCGTCCCGCCCAAAATTAGATTTTTAATTTAACCATTTCGATCCAACATTTTCTCCAACAGTCCACGCTTACGATTTCCATTAGCAAATTCATCGGCTAAGATTATGGTTGGGTGGTCGTTTGCCGCCTTAAATAACCTGATGAGGTGTTATGTCCATGAAGAAGTTCCCTGGCGGCAACAATGATCCGGATCTATACTGAATGTGCCCTAGAAACTTTATAGCTGGTGGCAATTTCAAAATGGATGCGTATCCTTGTTCAACAGAAATACAATATACATACAAAGACTGAGATGAAGTACCTTAAAAACCAGTTTCACGAAAGCAATTTAAGTGAAAAATTATGTTTCTATCAGGTTCTATATTAAATTCAATTAAAAAAATATATTTCGACAGGTGGTGATTTGAGATTTGCCACTGCACAACTTAACCCTGGTGTGTCGGAATGAAGCTTTAACGCATAATAATATTGGCAAATCACATCCATTGGGCCAATCGTAACACACGAGAGTTCGATATACTCAATGGTGCAACAGGTCGATTTAGACTGACATTCTCGGCACCTTTTCTCACGTATCGATTTTAGTAATAACTCGACCCCAGCATCACCTCACCGCTCTTTTTTGCAATTGAACTGTCTCAACCGTGTCCAGTACATGTTTTGAATATCCGCCAAATCGGATCATAAAAAAAGATTTTTAGTAATAACTCAACTCCAGCGCCAACTGGCGTGTTCAATTGTCAAACTAAACTATCCAGAGACCCACTCAAACACACACACATAACTTTGTTGAAATCCCTCCAGCCATTCAGGATTTCACTCACAAACATACCTATGTACACATTCAAAGATAAAGCAAAGGCAGTAGTTTGTACTTTGCCATTCCCTCTTTTTAAAGAGCCCATTTTTCTCCATGAGTATGTGATTGATTTCACATATCTCCAAACCAAGTTCCAGTACTCTACCATGAACATTTCCAGAGATATCTATATACATAAAAATGACCGCGATGCCTGACCAAACGGCTGAACCGATTTCAATTATGTAAAAAGTATTATTTTGGACCCCCGTGTGGAAGGTTTTTCGAATATAAAAAATCAAAACTTTGCCAAAATATTAAGAAAGCTAAGACGTCACGATTTCACAATTTCATAGAGTTTTCCGTGTACAATGATAATCGACCATCCCTATTTCTAAGGAAAAACAAAGTTGTTGTTTTTATTAAATTCTTAGCGTTTTTATCATATTTACTCACGTTCTAAACCTTCCCTGGACTTCCACAAATAATTCAAGACCAAAATTAGTCAAATCGGTCCAGCCGTTCTTGAGTTTTAGCGAGATTAACGAACAGCAATTCATTTATATATATATAGATTTATGTATATACATACATGTTCATAAAGGCGGAATTCTAATAAAGGTCAATATGGCGGCATATGTTTATACATGTGTGCATATGTATGTAGGTATGTGATTTATGTCTTATTGTGTATCTTAAATTTTCGTACAAATGATTAGAACTATGAACTTTACGCATTGGCCTTAAGTGTTTAGGAAATGTGTAATTTTATGATCAATAAAATCGAGAATAGGTGCTTTCAAGAGTATTCTATTATTATATGCTTTTGCTCTAAAAGTGTTTTTATTTTCGTTTCTGCAAACTTTGTGTGTATTTTGTATATGCTTAAAAATATGCTTTATTGTGTCTTTTACTTCGTTGTGCTTTATACGAGTTGGCTTTCCAATACATCACCTTTTGGGTGTTTTAGCAAAAGTACAATAATTTTCCCATGAAACTTGGCGGGCATGTTCAGAAACGTATATATTTACATTATTCATCACTCTTTTCACTTTCTTAGTAATAGTATATAACTAATTTCTTTTTAAATTCTTTGCAGTTTCACTAGCAAAGTTGCATACAAAAAGAGCACTTATCATTTAATTTTATAGATATACGATCTTTGCAATAGTCACGTGTGTTTTGTATACATTAAATGTGTTATATATATATTTTTTTTAACAATACAAAACGCGTTTAGTAATTTAACTACCTTCCTTAAACAAAGTAAACAAGCAAACAAATCACAATGGGTGTAATGGTGAACAGAAAGGTGCTACCAGATGTTCAAAAATTAAATGAAGGGATGTTTAGCAATCTGTTTCTTATTTTCTTGCGCGATTTTTTATATAAAACACACTGCGAAAATTTTTTTAAGTAAAACAATATTTCAATATACATAACATGAAAAAAGGATTAAATATTTTTTCGTGTTTTTCCATATTTGGGACATAATGTGTATTTGCAATGTCCGTGAATCACCAAAACAAAAAGTGCTACGTTCCGAATGCATTCCGTAAAAATATCGAACTTTTTTAAACCGAAAAATTTTACCCTTCCGGCTGCTGAATTTGCACAAACCACAGTAACAACCGAATATTCACCTGACTAGTATCAACTAGATTTTAGAGTAAGTCAGCGGGTCCCACAATGCCCAGTATATAATGATGAGATAGAAAAAAATCCTATTGGAATTTTACTACTATATATGAATACTAACGATTAGGCATGGTTTGATTAAGGCCTAAAATTATGGCTTCTCTAAGTTTTAAGAAATTTTGACCACCATTGTTTTCAGTATTTCGGTTATTTCACAACCCTCTGCGTTCCGTTTAATGATGGGTAAAATTTTTGTCGCCGTAAACTAAGCGATAACGAGAATCATGAACTCCTTGAAAATTCGTAATTTCCGCCTTCGATCAAACGTAATTTGAAGTTTCAATTATCATATGTTGAAAAGTGTTAAAGGTAATTTTCTACATTTAAAATTTAAATGCCATGCTAATATTTAAATTAATACTAATGGTACTAATCTAAACCGATAACTTTCTCAAGCAGTTATTCTTATAAATTTAAGAGCTCTGTTACATGAACCCTCCATTCTCTCTTTTTATTTGCACTTGCGACAGAGTTGCCTTGGCTTAAGCTTATCAAGATTATCGTTACCAACGTTGCCACTAACAATTTTATTCCCAAATCCGACCAAAATCGTGTAAAGCCTACCAAATAAATTTCAATTACAAAAAACATTCTGAAAGCATATAATTCATTTATATAAGATTAAATATTTCGAATACAAAACATTTACATACATACATGTACTCTGTACATTTAAAACAAATAAGATATAAATAAATGCAGATACAGTCTTCTTTATTTTAGGAATTATAATTATATATATAAATAAATACACATAAGTACATGCTATGTACCAATAAGTTTAGTTTCTTAAAAGTAAATTTAAATCATTTAATTACACATGCAAATCTTTAGCAGCTGACCACACATAGTGCGGGCCATTTTTTTGTTTACAAGTCCCTTGCGTAACATTATGCTATTGATACTGTCAATCTTAAATTGCTTTTTTAGTTCAGGTTTTATCAAAGAAAACGTTGAAAATTTGTGTTCTGCAGCCGCCGAGCTATGTGGTAATGAAGCTAAATTAAAAACAAAATTGGCGAGATGGATGAAGCTATTTTCATTCATTCCATTTTTAATAGAATAAACTTTTTCCCAAAACATTTTAATATCCAGATCGCTGGAAATATCAAGCTCACTTAGCCTCAGTAAATTCCATTGCGTGGTTATTATGTACATATATCAGGATCGCAATCTATGAGATGGGGAAACTCTAACAAAAGAGGTAAAGTTGGCAAATCTTCTTTAGAAACTACCTTAGCTGGCGTCATTATTTGTAAAAGTTTTATATCTTCACGCCTGAAATCAAATCTTACATTTATTTGGCCCAACAACTTTATGTAAAACTTTAATATATTGGTTTTAACTTCAAGGATTCCAGAACAATTGATATTACTTTTCATAAAAATCTCCGCTTTCGTTCTAACATGTCAGATATTTTGACATGATTATTTTCATTTTTATTAAGATGATAATTAAGAGATAATGTGCTTTGATAGTTACATATGTATAAGTATGGCAAACGAGAGCTTTCAGCTTGGATCTCTTTGTTGAGATTGTTAATTATGGGGAAAATATACGATATAAATAAAAAATAGCATTTGGTTTTGCAACACATTCCTTCTGCCAGGTCTGCAAATCGCATACCCTTTACTTCGTAAAAGCAGGAAATAAAAAAAAGTTTCAAACTATCTCACTGCTCAACTATTCTTAACACAACGCTTTCTAGTGAAAGCCATCATGCACGAGAATTTGTGGGGTTTTAACGAACAGTAGTCCTGAAATTCCTTCAGTTCAGGTATCCCCTTTGAACTGTGGGAAAAAAACTATATATCTTGCGCCATAGTGTCTCAATGCTTTTCGGCAATTTTTACAAGCGTAGCTTGAGCAAAGCTGAAGTGAGTGGCATGTGCACTTTATATAAAATAAATCGGTTTCTTCACTCAAGGATTAGTTTCGACAACTAAAGATATTAGGTCCCGAATTTTGACAATATTTGGGAACTGTGACCAAGGATTGGGAACTATTACCATGGGTTGGTAATTATAACTAAATATATTAAAGCTTCTAATATTCATCTATGTTGTACCAAATCGTTAATTTAGTTGAAGGGTTTGGTAAATACTAATAAATATTTTTTTGAAGAATATTTCTACAAATTGCATTCAACTAAACGTATGGTTCATAAAAGGATGTCATTAAGCTCTGCTAATACAGATAAGCTTTCGTTCAACACATGGTTTAGTCATAGTTACCCAATCTTAATTGAGGCAACCACGAATTGGTTTGAGAGCGAAACATATTCATGCTTGTGAGCCACCCCTAAACAATGCTGAGCGCTCTCTGAGCACATGTGTGTTTCACATACGAAGATCGCCAGCTGAGCAATGCACACAGTCCCACTTATTGAATCGTTTGAATGCGCTAGTAGGCCATTGCATAAAAACGATTCAATAAATGAGACTGTGTGCGTGGAAATCATTGCTCCGCTACCGCTGTTCGTATCAGGGATGAAAAAGTAGGTACAATTGTACCTTTTTCCGACGTTTGATGACTTAAAGGTACATTAGGTACAGTCACTAGATTTTAGGTACAATCATCATTTGATCAGATGCATTTTTAGTATTTTTTTTCTTTACCGTGCTAATATATTTACTTATAGGCACGGGAAAAGCTTCGCCTTCATTTTGAAGAATAAACAATTATAAAGAAAAGNCATCTGAAATAACCATTTTTCATCCCTGGTTCGTATATGGGTGAAACACGCGTGTGGTCACAGAGCGCTCAGTAAGCTATGATCACACTTCAAAAAAAAAAAATTGTGTGGTAGAATCAGGGAAAAAATGTGGTAGATTTAAAAAAAATGTGGTAGATCTCAGGTTTTAGATCAAACTTTGTACAAAAATTAAAAAAAATTCTGCAAGGTTTCACCTAAATTGCAAACATTTTTATTAGAATCTAAAAAAAGATAAATTTTAGTATAATAAAGTGCAAGATTAAAGTTTCTAAAAATTGCGTTGAGTTTCGGCAATTTTTTTCCTTGACAGTGTGAAGCAGTTCCTTCCACATCAAGATATTTTTCGAACATATTTTGAAAGATTTCTGCAGCCTTGGGGAGTGCTACCAGCTTTTATTTTTATTACATCACGATATAGCGAACAAATGTTGTGTGGTAGATGCTCAAAAAAGTGGCAGATCTACCACAATGTGGTAGAAGTCCGATCACTGTATGGCATGTCGATCACTGCGCTAGGTAGAGAAAGAAAAGTGTGTGCTATGACATGCTCAGACTTGTTTGTCTCAGTTTCAGTTTTGCCATCGCCGCGAGTTGTTTCGGTGTGCGCATAGTTATTTAAAAATATGTACAAAGTTTGATGCCAACCGGGTTTTCTCAGTGGATATATAATTCATGTGAATTATTGTTTGAAAGTATCTATTTAGCCAAGGAAAAAGCAAAGCAGTATACTTAAACCAGCACTTCCAGCAGATATTGACCTGGGTTTTTGCACGGTTGTTCCTGTTTCATTGTATGTACACTACAAACTATTTATGTAAATATGTATGTATTTTGTATGCTTAATATATGCAAATAAAAGAAGAAAGTAAACACAACAACCATCGAGTAAAATTTGATTTGTGTCAAACTGAAACTTTTTTTCCAATAATAAACGGTTAGCTGATTGACGTCTACAGCAAGTTCACAAAATTAATTGAAAACACCCTGTAGTCAAATGTACTAGTTGTAAACTACTTCACAACTAGTATGAACCACATGCCCAACTAGTCAGTCAACAATCTTTTTTCCATGCAACCAACTGGTATTTTTAACATGGGGATGTCCTACGAGATGGCAATTGTCAGATTTCGGTCAGAAATATACCAGTCTCACTAGTACTAGTTAAAAATAGACAGAAAAATGCTAGTCCAATTATGGACCAAATCCACTACTTTGGGAGTCAAAAAACAAAATGAATTCATGAATATATAGCAAAAAAACTTTTGATTAAGTGCACTTTAATATATTATTATTATTATTATTATTATTATTACATCTCATAGGTACAGTAAGACGCAGGGTCTTTTCGTTGTACGCAAATTAATATATAAATTTCAAAACTTTTAACTTAATCCTACAAGTACTAAAATAAGTATAAAATACACAAATTATAGGGTAAGAAAGTAAAATAACAAATTTGTTGATGGGGTAATAGGATAGTAAATATAGATAAACATAGATGAGAGGAATAGAGGGAGGATATCACACATATAGGTTTGTAACTGCCAGTTTGAAGCAACCAGTCGATGTTATGCATTTAATTGAAATTGGTAGTGAGTTCCAAATTCTTATAGCACTAACAAAAAACAATCTAGACGCCGTTAGAGTTTTGTACTTTGGGACAACAATATTGTGTGTACGAGATGATTTCACAGAAACTAATTTCCGGAAAAGATAACCAGGTTGACGGTTTCTAATTAATTTGAATAGATACACCAAATTGCGGACCTTGAGGTAATTATCAAGGTTGAACCCAAGAATATTTTTAGTATAAATGATATGTGGTCAAACTTCTTTTTAGAATAAATGAACCTAGCCACGTTATTTAAAACTAGATTTAATTTATTCTTAGAGTCGTAGCTTAGATTGACATAGACCAGTTCAAAATAGGAAATATGGGTAACGATGAGGGACTTAACTAGTTTGAGTTTTGTGTTAATCGGCAGACAATAGCATATATGCCATAGATTTCTTAATATAAAGTATATTTTTGATATACTATAACGTATGTGTATATTACACTTTTTTGTTTAGCAGCATTAGATTTGCCAATAATTAGTGTTAAATTTTTTGAGTATTAATTAAAAGCAAAAATAAATACATAAATATTCCAAACTTTCGAACATAAATTTAAATGCATTTTTTATTAAAAATTATTAAAAGAAAAGGCTTCAGGAACAATAAATACTATATATTTATCTTTTTTAATAATAGTGAATCTGAAACATTTTAGTTAAAAATAAATTGAATACTTCAGTTAATTTTCGAGTGAACTAAAATAAAAATAAAAGTTTTCAATCAAATAATTTAAATTCGTTAACATTGCCCATTTCAGTCTATTCTTTTTAAAAATCTATAAGAGTAAAAATTAATGTTTAAAATTTGAGATTTGGATAGGAATAAAAAATTAAAAAACTCAAGCAGTTAATAAATATTTTTAAATATTGTCTACAGTTTGGCTTGTTGGTTGATAATGGAAATTAAGCAAAATTATATCGTGTAATTAAAAAAGTTGAATTTAATTTAAAATAATCAAAAATAACAAAATTACGATGTAATTAAAATTAAAGAATTAATCGACATGCTTTAATCAATAATCATTATGAATATCAATCATTATTTAACAGGTCTGGTATAACTGAAAACGTACTCAATTTAATGGTTTACAATAAGAGTTGCAACCTTTTAAAAAATTTAGTTCAAAATAATACGCGAAGGCATTTTCAAAAATGGGGTGCCAAATTAAAGCGCTTGGCCTGTACATGTGCAAACTCGTTTTATTTTTTCGAAAGGAGTTGCCACCTGGTGAAAAATTGCATTCAAATAATTTAATAATCAATGCCATCTGAACGGTGTGGAGTTTGATTTTCAAAAGTGAGGTGCCAAATCAAAGAGCTCCGGATGTATGTGTGCAATAAGGTTTAACTTTTCGAAAAGAGTTGCCACCTCTTAAAAAATTAAGTTAAAATTATTGAAAAAGCTAAACCAATTATTGCAAAATGGGCATAAATGGAATTAGTTTTGAAAATCTTTGTTTCTTAACTTAACTTTATGAGGGTTGCCACCTGTTAAAAAAATTAAAATCAATTTGAATAAAGGGAATTAGGTAATAGAAATATGTATGGGTACCAGACGATAAAGTTTAAGTACGTAGTAGTTTGTAAACATTTTGAAGAGGGTTGCCACCTGTTTGAAAAGTCTAATTTATATGAAGTATAAAAATATGGACGTCAAGCGAATGAATCTTAAGAGATCTTTAGTTTGAACGTTTAGAACATTTTTAAAGTGTTTGAAGAGGGCTGCCACCTGTTTAAAAATTAAATTCAAATTATTTAAATAGTTAAATAAATATTTACCATATGGGTACCAATCGCAGTAGTTTTGAAAATACTTTATTTCTTAACTGCATGTAAGAGGGTTGCCACCTGTTTAAACAATCAAATTCAATTTGAATTAAGGCAATGTGGTAATTAAAATAGGTATCTGTATCATATATGTAATACTCCTATATTGGCAGTAAGAGCTAGTACCTTCCGAAAACACTACAGTACAGATATATCAATAAACACGTACGAAAGAAAAGGAACACATACGTTTATAAATAAACATGTTAACAACACATATACAAAAACGGCACTCAAGTACACAATACATTGACAAAAACGGTACTAGACTGTCTCTCTTTGATTTCGGAATACTTACACATTGAGAAGTTAGCTTAATGCCAATATATAAGTATTACATATATGATCTGTATATATAATATCTATATATATAATACGCGAAGGGATGTTTTGTGCAGCATACAAGATCTTTACCGTTTGCCCGATTTTCAAAAATGAGATGTATAATTAAAGCGCTTGGTCTGTAGATGTGCAATAAGGTTTTATTTTTTCGAAAAGAGTTGCCACCTGATAAAAAATTGCATTCAAATTATTTAATAATCAATGCCATCAGATCCACACCGTTCGTTCGATTTTCAAAAGTGAGGTATCAAATCAAAGGGCTCTGACTTTTGATGTGCAATAAGGCTTAACTTTTTCGAAAAGAGTTGCCACCTTTTAAAAATTTAAGTTCAAAATAATACGCGAAGGCATCTTTTGTTCCGCATAAAAGATCTTCACCGTTCGTTCGATTTTCAAAAATGGGGTGTCAAATTAAAGCGCTTGGCCTGTAGATGTGCAAACTGATTTTTTTTTTCGAAAGGAGTTGCCACCTGTAGAACATTTGAATATAAACTATATAATAAGCAATGCCGTCATAACAGCACCGTTCGTTCGATTTTCCAACATAAGGTGTTAAATTAAAACTCTTGGACTGCAGATATGCAATAAGGTTTTACTTTTTTGAAAAGAGTTGCCACCTTTTAAAAAATTTCATTCAAATTATCTAAAAAAATCAATTTTTACAAAATGGGTATCAGTGGAAAGGGTTTTGAAAATATTTGTTTCTTATATTAACTTTAGGAGGGTTGCCACCTGTTTAAAAAATTAAATTCAATTTGAATTAAGAAAATTATTTAGGAGAAATATGTGTCAACATATGGGCGCATAACGAAAGGGGCTTCAGAAGGTGGCCGTTTGAATTTAATTAACTTATCCAGAAGTTATATGAAATGTCAAAATAATGATGTGAAACGAAAGAATATTAAGAAGACTTTAGTTTGAACACACAAAATATTTTTGAGGTGTTGGAAGAGGTTTGCCACCTGTTTAAAAATTAAATTCAAATTATTAAATAAGTTAAATGAATTATTTATATATGGGGATCAATCGAAGGGGGGTTGAANCTTTAAAAATTAAATTCAAGTTATTAAATAAGTTAAATGAATTATTTATATATTGGGATCAATCGAAGGGGGGTTGAAAAATCTTTATTTCTGATTTATATTTAGCGGAGTTGCCACATGTTTAATTAATATAATTCAACTTAATTCATCAGTTGATTAAAACATGTATCGCAATGTTAGACGAAGAATATTTAAGAATATCTTAGCGCGAAACTACTTTTCAAAAGGGCTGCCACCTGTTTAAAAAGTCAAATTTAACTATATCTATATATATAATACGCGAAAGGACTTTTCGTCCAGGTCATCAGATCTGAACCATTCGTTTGATTTTAAAAAATGAGGTATCAAATTAAAGGGCTTGATATGTAGATGTACAGTAGGCTTTTACTTTTCCGGAAAGAATGGCCACCTTTTAAAAAATCAAGTTGAGATTATTTATAATTCAATATCATCATATCCAAATCCTTCGCTCGATTTTCAAAAATGAGATGTCAAATTAAAAGGCTTGGTTACAGATGTGCAATGAGGTTTTACTTTTTGAAAAGAGTTGCCATAGGTATCAGTCGAAATTTTTATTAAAAGCTTTGCTTCTTAACTGTGAGAGTGTTGCCCCTGTTTAAAAAATCGAATTAAATTTTAAACAGGGAAATTACATAGGTAATTTACAAAATGTTCCCCACAGGGGTCCAGACTAAAGGAGTTTAAAAAGGTAGTAATTTTAAAATGTTTTGAAAAGGGTTGCCACCTGCTTTAAAAGCCGAATTTAGTTATATGCAGTATTAAAATATGGGTGTTAAACGAAAGAGTGCTACGAAATCTTCAGTTTAAACATCAAAATTTGGTTTGATGGTTTGAAGAGGGTTGCAATCTGTTGAAAATTTTAAATTTAAACGAATTATTAGATTTAATAAATTAAGTTAATAAATAAGTTAAGTTAAATTAATTACTAAAAGAGCATAAAAGATCTGCACTGTTCTCTCGATTTTCAAAAATGCGGTGCCAAATTAAAACGCTTGGCCTGTAAATGTGCAAACTTTTTTTTTTCGAAAGGAGTTGCCACCTGTTAAATAATTAAACTCAAGTTATTTACTACTCAATGCTCTCAGATCCGCACCGTCCGTTCAATTTTCAAAAGTGAGGTACCAAATTAAAGGGCTTAGGGTGATGATGTTCAAGAAGGTTTTACTTTTTCGAAAAAAGTTGCCACCTGTTAAGAAATTAAGTTCAAATTAAATAAAAAGTTAAATCAATTATTAAATATGGGTATCAATCGAAATGGTTTTGAAAAGGCTTTATAACTTAACTACCTAGTGTTGCCACATGTTAAAAAAATGTAATTAAATTTTAATTAAAAGAATTTGGTAAGTGGATATGGTATCGCTATATGGGTGTCATACAAAAGAGATTTCAAAAAATAGTAGTTTGGAAATATTTTTTAATAGGGTTGCCATCTATGTGAGAAGTCTAATTGAACTATTTTATACCCAAGTTATATGAAATATTAATGATGGATGTAAAATGAAAGAGCTTCAATAAATTATTGGGGGATTCACAACGGTGTCGTAAGTGTCGTATTGTTGTATGTCGTAAACTTTGAAAGCATTAATAAATATTTAGAAAACTTGAAACCACAACCAACTATTTTCTAACACTGCGAAAATTCAAAATACATATGTCTTTGATGATACTTTGCAAACCCCTATAATATATTTTTTAGGCGTTTAAAGTTTACGACATACAACAATACGACACTTACAACACCGTCGTGAATACCTCAACTTAGTTTGACAATTTAGAATATTTTTGATGCGTTTAAGGGTTGCCCCAGTTTAAAGGACTAAACTAAAATTATTTAGTAAGTTAAATGAATCTAACCGATGGTTATCAATGGAAATGGGTTTAAAATCCTTTATTTAAGAACTGTACTTAGGAGGGTTGCCACGTGTTTAAAAAATAAAGTTTCCACTTAATTCATCAGTATTTATAATAATGTCAGACGAAAAATATTTAAGGAAATTTTAGTATGAAAAAATTTTTTAAGAGGGCTGCCGCTTGTTTTGTAAGTTTTATTTTGTTTAATTATACATAAGTTAGAGGAAATTTTAAAATATGGTTATCAAAAGAACGAGTGTTAAGAAATCTTTCAATTGAATATTTGTTTGTTTTTTTATTAAAAAAATTAAGCTCAAATTATTTAATAAGTTAAATGGATTATCAAAAAATGGATATCTATCGAAATGGGTTTATACTTTATTTCTAAACTGTATTTAGGAGAGTTGCCATGTGCTCAAAAAAATTGAATTCAACTCAATTCATTAGTTAAATGAAATATGTATAACAATGCCAGGCGAAAGATTTTAGTTGGAAAATACTTTTAAAGGGGTTACCACCTGTTTGAAAAGTCGAATTTGTTTTACTTATACGAAAATAAATATACGTAATAAATATCGAAATATTAGTTGCAAACGAAAGATTTTAAGAAAACTATAGGCTGATAAAATTTTTAATTAGAGTTGCCATCTATTTTTTTAAGGTCATAACATCTGCACCGTTATTTGGAATTTCCAAAATGAGAAGTCAAATTAAAGAGCTGGGATTCTACTTAGATGTGCACAGGTTTTATTTTTTGAAGTTACATAGAGATTTGTAATTTGATGAAATGAAAACCGAGACCATGCGAGACCTCTCATCACTGAGAAATGGTTTAGATTAATCATTGGGTAATAGTATTAGAGGTGTTGAAAACATTTAATCAAATGTTGGCGTTTTGACGCCATGCGGGTTCACTAGTTGTTTATATTTCCTCAACAATGATTTTATTCAACAAACAATATTGTCCACTCAAGGCAGTCATTTTGTAATTATTAACAAATATACATTTGTCCCAACTAGAAGTCCCGAGTAAATTGCAGGCTTTCGTGAAATAAATATTTATTTCGCCATATCCAACTATGCCACTTGGTCACTATAACCAAATCTTGGTAATTATAACTAAATCTTTTTCTGAGTGCAGTGGCCAAACCAATCAGGTTTCTTATTGCTAACGGCAGGATTGGCAAATGTTTAAAAGGTACAATTGGCAAATATTTATGTATATGCAAAATGATGTTTAAAAAATATATTTTTATAATTAAGAATTTAAAAACTTAATTCAACTATCCGACCAAAATCTTACTTTGCCGACCAACCTACCAAATGAAAAAGAAGCGACTAAATTTGGTCGGAAAAGACACTGATTGTTACGCAAATTTATCAGAAATGTGTAAACGAGCATATTCTAATAATATTCCTAGACCGATTCGTGCGGATAGGCGCAACACTTCCTGTGATACTTGCTTTCAGTGAACGCTCCTTCTGAAACAAAAATTATAAGTACGAAATAAAATTGGGGAAAAAAGATTAAATGGTATAGCTTAAAAGCTATTCTAACAATATTCCTAGACCGATTCGTTCGGATAGGCGCAACAATTCCTTTGATACTTGCTTTCAGTGAACGCTCCTTCTTAAGCAAAAATTATAATTACGAAATAAAACTGGGGAAAAAAGATTAAATGGTATAGCTTAAAAGCTCCGTTATTCAAGAATTAGACTTGACTTGACATGAAAATTGTTTATCATGGAAAATGAGCAATGCGTGTATATAGTTACTAAGCCACCTAGTACCGGGATTTTAGTCCCGGAATCCTAGGGTCAAGCCCTCGAGATACCAGGATCACGGGATATAACTTAATTTACGACCAAATTAAAAAAAAAGGAAACTCAGACACTGTAACTGCATAAAAGAATTATAAAATGCAACCCTAAAAATAATCAAATACTATATTACAATTCTAACACTACTATTATTCTATTATAGTACAGTATATCTTGCTTTGCTGCCTTTATGCTTAAGTGCACATTTAAGTTACCTACCCCAAAATGCGCATCTGAGACATCATGTTTAACATTTATAAGGAAAGTGCTCCGATAGATGCATTCAACATACCTGCCCATTGGCGATACCTGCCTTAAAAACTGTGCTACTAGTATCAATTGTCAAAGAAAGTATTACGTTTACCTGCACTGGCCCTACAATTACCTAATTTTACAAGCTTTTATTTATTTTGCTCATATCGCAGAACAGCGAAAATGGCTATCAATTTATGTAGTTATATAGATAATAAGATACCATTCGAAAAAAATTTCGCTTGCATTATTTTCTACGTGATAAGTGCTTCTCCATTATTAGGTTTCATAGGGATTCGGATACCTTCCTCATTGAAGTAGTAATGAAAATTCGCTTAAGTGCCTTTTTCGGTTAGGTGCACAAGTTTTTCATGCAAAGAAGGATGTGCAGCTAAGCAAAATATACTGTATATTAAGGTGACCAGAATTTTTTAGCATTCCAGGAGGACAAATTCTCCATATTGAAAACACAAAAAATTTGTTTTATATTTATTTAACACATAAATAACGAATAAAAGAAACAAAAATAATTCAAATTTGCTCTAAATACAAGTCAAACAAGTACACCGCGTTATAGAATGAACTATATTTTTATAAGAAAATATTTACAAATAAATAGCTGTTTTGGATTGGATTAAACAGGCCTGCGTAATCTAATTTTTCCCCTTTCCAATAATTATGTTAATTTTTTTAATATCTAGGTTAGGGCTGCCAGACGTCTTGGTTTTACAGGATTTGTCCTGATTTAGACAAATTGTCGTGGAGTCCTGGGCCACACTTCGATTGTCCTGATCTTTTAATGAAGGTCAATGCATACACTAATCTAATTTTTAGCAGATTTTTGCTATGAAAAAAGGTTAAGCCTTCTATCATTAGTAGTCGAAAACTGAAACCAAAACGTTTTTTCTAACATGTTGAATATCTTTTTTCTGTTTTGTTTATTTGGTTAAAATCTTTTCTTTTCAGGCGAATGCAAGTTCCTGATCAGGTACACGGCTGAGGGGTCATACATAAATACTATCCAGTAGATAATATCAGGAGCTAAAATCTTATCCAAAAGGGTTTTCTGAAAGTTATTCCTTTCTCCTTCATTTTTTGTATGGAGCGGCACAAATTGAAGGGATTCTGTTTAAAGTTTTTCTTAATTTATAAAAATCATACTTCTTTCAGGAATTTATTTAATGTTCATATCAAATTGTTTTATTTAGACTTGCAATTCCTATTGAAACTTTTTTGTAATGCTTAGTAATATAAACATATACTTAAGTAAGTGTAAGCACTTTTTTCAGTCCTTGTTGGGAAAGTCTTTTAGAATGGCTTCACTTAAGACAGCCTACCTAAATTAGCTTCAGGTTATGAATATAAAAATTGGCAAAAATGGTCATGAAGTACGTTGTAGGATATGCGGAAATTCGCTAATGGTGGTTGGGAAAACATTCAAGACCACGTTAAAGGCGCCGCTTTTTCAAAGTTACGTCACCGTCAAGATAAATTTGTTCGTTTATAATTAAATATTCAGAACTTGAGCGTTTCATCATTGTAGGGTTTGTATTTGTGTTATTACCTTTTATTGTACTGTGTTCATTTCAACTTTGTAATTTTGGAAATTTTGGATTTATGTGATTTTTGTGGTTCGTCAATCAAACAGAAAATTTTCATTATTATTCAAACTTTTCTCAAATTGTTTACAACGGAAAATAAAATAAGTTTTGTTATTTTTTTATTTAAAATAAATACCATTTTAAATACCTACAAT